>NC_091066.1:22317871-22619889 GCF_000393655.2 Nicotiana sylvestris
TGTGTCATTGACTTTAGAGGCTCGTGGGATCAGTTTTTGCCTTTAGCAGAGTTTGCCTACAACAACAGCTACCAGTCGAGTATCCAGATGGCTCCTTATGAGGCTTTGTATGGTAGGCAGTGTCGGTCACCGGTTGGATGGTTTGAGCCGAGGGAGGCTCGATTCTTGGGTACGGATCTGGTTCAGGATGCCTTGTACAAGGTCAGGATTATTCAGGATAGGCTTCGTACAGCTCAGTCCAGGCAAAAGGGTTATGCCGACCACAAGGTTCGTGATTTGGCATTCATGGTCGGTGAGCGAGTATTGCTTTGAGTGTCGCCTATGAAGGGCATGATGAAATTTGGGAAGAAGGGCAAGCTTAGACCTAGGTTCATTTGCCTGTTTGAGATTCTTGATCGAGTGGGAGAGGTGGCTTACAGACTTGCGTTGCCGCCGAGCTTATTAGTCGTGCATCCAGTGTTTCATGTGTCCATGCTTCGAAAATATCACGGCAATCCATCCCGTGTGTTAGATTTCAGCATTGTCCAGTTGGACAAGGACTTGTCTTATGAGGAGGAGCCGGTAGCTATTCTAGACCGGCAGGTTCGTCAGTTGAGATCGAAGAGTTTTCCTTCTGTTAGTGTTCAGTGGAGAGGTCAGCCCGCTGAGGCATCGACCTGGGAGTCCGAGTCTGATATGCGGAGCCGTTATCCCCATCTTTTCCCCGACTCAGATACATCCTTCTTCTGTCCGTTCGAGAATGAACGGTTGTTTTAGAGGTGGAGACTTGTTTTAAAAGTAAATTATGCGTTCTGAGGCCTCAAAACCCTCATTCAGCATTACCTCGATTTGCATGCGCAGTCCGGGTGCGTAGCCGGAAAGCCATTATATGAAAATGTGTGAAAAATGATGAATTTTGACTTTAAAATGGACTTAAGTTGACTTCGGTCAACATTTTGGGTAAACGGACCCGGACCCGTGATTTAACAGTCCCGGAGTGTTCGTAGAAAAATATGGGACTTGGGCATGCCCGGAATCGAATTCCAAGGTCCCAAGCCCGAGAAATGAATTTTTAAAGAAAATTGTTTCTGGAATTTTTTTATGAGTTTTGGAAATGAAATGTGTCTAAAATTTGATGGTATCGGGCCCGCAATTTGGTTACGGCGCCCGGTACAGGTCTTATGTGTGATTTAAGATAAGTTTATGAAATTTGGTAAGAAATGGACTTGAAATGACATGAATCGGACCTTATTTGGAAAAATTGGAAAATTTAATGTTCTTAAGAAATTTCATAATTATGATGATAAATTCATAGTTGTTGATGTTATTTGAGTGATTTGAATGCACGAGCAAGTCCGTAGGATATTTTTAGGTTGGTGTACACGATTGGTTTGGAGCCCCGAGGGCTCGGTGAGTTTTGGATAGGCCACAGAGTGGAATTTTGACTTAGGATGTTGCAGATTTTGAACTGGTGTATTGCAGGCTTGCAAGCTTCGTATATGCGAAGCCTGGCTCGCAAATGCGAGATCGCATTTGCGAAGGCTATGTCGCAAATGCGAACTAGCCCATGCCAGCACTATCTCGCAAATGCATAGGATCCCATCGCAAATGTGATTCCCCCCTAGCTACGGCCTTAGTCGCAAATGCGACTCCTGTATCGCAAAAGCGATTTTGCATTTGCGAGAGGTCTATCGCAAATGCGAAGAAGCCCAGAAAATTTACTTGGTCGCAAATGCGACATTTTGTTCACAAATGTGAAGGCCTCAGAATCGCAATTGCGATATTAGAGACCTGTAAATTCACACTTAGACGCATTTTCAACCATTTTTCACATCTTCTCAAAACATAAACTCTCTTGGGCGATTTTCCAAAGAACACTTCTTCTCCAAATCAATTGTAAGTCAATTTTAACTCGTTTTCTTCAATCATTAATATCTTTTCACATGATTTCAACTCAAAATTAATAATTTTCATGGGGAAAATTGGGTGTTTTGGGTAGATCCTAGGTTTTTCAAAAATTGGGGATTTGGACCTCGATTTGAGATCCAATTTCAAAATAAATTATATATTTGGGTTCGTGGGGGAATGAGTAATCGGCTTTTAGTTCGAACCTCGGGTTTTAACCATGTAGGCCCAGGGCAATTTTTGACTTTTTGGGTAAAACTTTAGAAAACTCATTTTCATGCATTAGGATTGATTCATTTAGCATTTATTGATGTAATTAAGTAACTTATGGCTAGATACGAGCGGATTCGTGGTGGAATCACGAGGTAAAGCGATAGTAGAGGCTTGAATTGTGTTCGTGGCATCGAGGTAAGTGTTTGGTCTAACCTTATCTTGAGGGATTAGGAGTCACGTCTTATTTGCTACGTGTTAATTGTGGAGTACGACGTATAGGCATGGTGACGAGAATATATACGTCGGTGTCAAGCATGCCCGTGAGTCTTGTATTGTAATTGTTATGACTCTGTTGTGGTTTATTGCGCTTCACATGTTATTATCATTATTGTTCCCTTGTCGGGATGTTGTCTTGATATTATTGTTCCCTTGCCGGAATGTTGTTGAAATATAATTGTTCCCTTGTCGTGATTCTATTGTGATTATTGTTGATTTGTAAATGGGATCGGGTGGCACGCCGCTACGGAAATATATGAAATGGGAGCGGGTTGCACGCCTGCAACGAGATATGTGAAATGGGAGCCGGTTGTACGCCTGCAACGAGATATATGAAATGGGAGTGGGTTGCACGCCTGCAACGAGATATGTGAAATGGGAGCGGGTTGCACGCCTGCAACGAGATATGTAAAATGGGAGCGCGTTGCACGCCTGCAACGAGATATGTGAAATGGGACCGGGTTGCACGCCTGCAACGAGATATATGAAATGGGATCGGGTTACACGCCTGCAACGAGATACATAAATGGGATCGGGTTGCACGCCTGCAACGAGATGTGAAATGAAAGTGAACTCTGCATTTGTTTTCCCCATCCTTGTTAGTAATTGGATTTTGGTTTCTTGATATTCTGTTGTTATCTATTACTCCCCGCAACATATTTCCCCCGCCCAATTTTAATTGTAATTATCTGCTTCTATTATTGTTGTATCTAATTTAACTAATCAAGTTTATTTGGTAGTCTGGTCCTAGCCTCGTCACTACTTCGCTGAGGTTAGGCTGGACACTTACCAGCACATGGGGTCGGTTGTTCTGATACTACACTCTGCACTCTTTTGTGTAGATCCCAGTGCTGTAGACTTCAGACCGCAGTGAGATTGTTGTTTTTTGTTCATCAGGCGACCCGAGGTAGTCCTGCAGGCGTCCGCAGGCCTTGGCGTCACCTCATATCTTTCCTTTATCCTGTTTCCTTTACTTATATTAGAAATAGTGTATCTTTTATTTCTTTCAGACCTTTATTTGTAGTACTCTTAGACTGTTTATGAAGCTGTGACTCCAATTCTAGCTGTGACTCCAGTTCTTGGTAGTCTTGTTTAAACAGTTGTATTGATTATACTTAGTAATTTTGTTATTTTCTTTCGCTTGATATAAATTCCATTGTCTTTAAGTTATTGCTCATAATTTCTTGTAAAGGATTAAAATGGGAAAAAAGTAATTTGTTCAAACAGTCGGTTTGCCTAGCTCACACTAGTAGGCCCATCACGATTCCCGATGGTAAAAAATCCGGATCGTGACAAAAGGTAACGACGAACTATTTTAACCCCTATTTTATTAAACTCCCACAGTAGAGAATTTTAGAATTTGACTTGGCCGGATTTCTATAGCAGTATATATTGATTGTTATGTTCTAATTTTGACTTTGTTCTTTAGCTTTTTATAGCTCGTATTTTTATTTCTTTTTTAGTTTAGCATGGCAACTCGCGCTCGTCTTGCACTCCTTATTCGATGACCTCTCTTAAATCATACAGCAGTATTCATGAATGGCGGACCCACGGAGTGGTAAGCGGGTTCAACTTAACATGCTTTATTAAAAAAAATATTATATAAATTATGATTAAAGTAGCGTAAATCTTATATAAAAATTATATTCGAACCCACCTGACAAAAGCTTTGCTCCAGCAAAAGTGGTCAAGCGGGCTCATAGCATTAGTAAGGTCTTGTGTTTGAATCCTTCTCATCTTTTGTGCCTACATTTTCTTTTGTATAAATTGCAACAAGAATCAGAAAAGAAAAGAAAAATTATAAAGATAGCAGCAAAGCCTAATATAACTGTCATTGCAATCAAATCAAATTATTTTCCTTGTATTTTTTTTGCAAGTTTCTTTATTTTACTCTATAGTTTATTTTCTTTACATAAACTCAATAGAAATTATATTGAAGTTTAGTTTACTCCATAAGGTAATTTTAGTTCTCCTTTTCATAAAATTTGCTAAGACTTGCAAGTATATTTATTTGAAATTATTTTTCTTTTGTTAGTTTAATTTAATTTAGTTTATCATGTGTGTGTGTATAAGTTCTCTTTCTTTGATTATTGGTGTTAATTTAGTTTAGTTTGTAACTCTTTTCTTATTGTCCTCTTTTGCAAATAATAACTTGTTACTTATAATTAAAATGCTTGTGGTATGGGCGGAACCAATAATTAAAATGTACGTCGCTACTTCCATAATCATTTTCCAATTTCTCCTAAGGCTAAAAACAAGGAACCTTTTGTTGCAGTAGAAGAAGCAGGGTAAGATTCCTATACTTTAAATATCAGTTTCTCTCTTTCTCCCTTTCTTTTTGCAATCGTATAATTCTTCCTGTAAATTTATAATTTATTTAAAAAAATTATCTCCATTATATATATGTTCATGAGATGAAGCTATTTCCAAAGAAATTGCCTATTCCCAAAGTCCTTGGTATAGGATGGGGAGGAGGACGAAAGGGGCCATACCAATAATGAAAGACCTCTTGTTGTCCCAGTGTAACGACTCGACCGGTCATTTTGAGCATTTGTACTTCGCTCGCGAGTTCTCGGGCATGACTAGCCTCGTATAATATATTATGACTTATGCAAATCGTCGGTTTTGGTTTTTAGGTTAATCGGAACGGATATGGAAAAAAGATTCTCAACTTGAAGCTTTAAATTTGAAAGGTTTGACCAAGTTTTGACTTTTTAGTATTTGACCTCGGATTTGAATTTTGATGACTCGGTTAGCTCCGTTAGGTGATTTTGGACTTTAAAGTGCGTTCGGAATGGAATTTGGAGGTCCATGGTAGATTTAGGCTTGAATTGGCGAAATTGGAAATTTGGCATTTTCGGTCGGCAATGGGAATTTTGATATCGGGGTTGGAATGGAATTCCGAAAATTGGAGTAAGTCTGTTGTGTTATTTGGGACATGTGTGCAAAATTTCAAGTCATTCAGAGGTGATTTGATAGTTTTCGACGATGTTTGTGGAATTTGAAAGTTCCTAAGTTCTTAAGCTTGAATCCGAAGTTGATTTGGTGTTTTGGAGTTGTTTTGAGTGATTCGAAGGCTCGACTGAGTATTAAGGATGTTATGGGAGGTGTTGGTATGTTTGGTTGAGGTCCCGAGGGTCTCGGGTGAGTTTTGAGGGAGTCCGGACATCACTGGAACTCAGGCAAAGGTTCTGGTGCTTAAATATACCGCTGAGGCGGAAAAAGGAGCGTTGAGGCGGTCCAGGGAGAATCCACAGGTTCGTTGGTCCGACTTCGAAAGCCTATATCTTTCGCTCTACAAGGAATTTTGAGATAATTCAAAAACAAAAGTTGTAGTCCTTCGTGTCTAGTTTTCAAAAAGATAGCGAAATCATAATTTGGACATCTGTAGAGAATGTTAAGGCCAAAGTACTAAAGCCTATCTGTGCAGCCACCAGAAGCGCGGTCAGTGACGGTTTTACCGCAGTCAGCTATGGTTTTACCGTGGCAGCAGTGATTTACCGTGGCAGCGGTGGTTTTACCGCGGTCAGCGGTGACGGAAATCTGAGAGGTGGATTATAAACACGAGATTTGAGGTTTTATTTCATATTTTGACCTAGAGAGCTCGGGTTTTGGTAATATTTTGAGGGATTTTCAAGAAAATCATCGGGGTAAGTGATTCTAACTCAATTTTGGCTAAAATACATGATTATAACGTTGGATTCATCATTTGAGTAGAGAGTTGGGATGAAAATTTGAAAACAATTATGGAACTTCATAAAATAAATTTTTGGGATTTGAAAGCCGATTCGGAGTCGGAATTGAGTGAAACTAGTATGGATAGTCTCGTAATTGAATGGATTGTCACATTTTGAGACATTGGTCGGATTTCGAGATGTGATCCCGGGGCCTGGCTTTTGAGTTGACTTTTTGACTTTTGGTCTTAAGCTTAGCATTTTCTTATGGGATTGATCCCTTTAGCTTGTGTTGGTTGTATCGAATTGTTGTGGCTAGATTCGGAGCATCCGGAGGCCAATTTGAGAGGCAAGGGCCTGATTGATTTATGTCATGAGGTGGCTTGTTGTTATGAGGACGAGGGCCTGATTGATTTATGCCACGAGGTAGCTTGTGATTGTGTGAGGCTGGGGGCCTAATTGATTATGCCATGAGATGGCTTGTTATAGCGCTTGGGCTGTAGGAGCCCCTCCGGAGTCTGTACACCCCTAGTGAGCGGGGGTACCCAGTGTGAGTGATGTGATGTAGCCTGAAGGGCTGTTGTTGATTCATGTTGCTGATTCATATTGTTGCCCGAGGGGCTGTTCTTGATTCATGTTATGCCCGAGGGGCTGATTACGAGTGTGATGACCATTTTTGTTAAAAGTAAATTCTGCGTTCCAAGGCCTTAAAAATCTCTTTTGACATCAACTCGATTTGTGTGCGCAGTCTGGGCGCGTAGCCAGAAAGCTATTATGTGAAAATTTGTGAAAATGATGAATTTTGACTTTAAAATGGATTTAAGTTGACTTCGGTCAACATTTTGGGTAAACGGACTCGGACCCATAATTTGACGGTCCCGGAGGGTTCGTAGAAAAATATGGGACTTGGGCGTATGCCCGGAATCAAATTCCGAGGTCCCAAGCCCGAGAAATAAATTTTTAAAGAAAATTATTTTCTGGAATTATTTATGAGTTTTGAAAATAAAATGAGTTTAAAACTTGATGGTATCGAGCCCGTATTTTGGTTCCAGCACCCGGTACAGGTCTTATATGTGATTTAAGATAAGTCTGTGAAATTTGGTAAGAAACGGATTTGAAATGACGTGAATCGGATTGTTTTTGAGAAAATTGGAAAATTTGAAGTTCTTAAAAAATTTTATGATTTTGATGCTAAATTCATAGTTGTTGAGGTTATTTTAGTGATTTGACTGCACGAGCGAGTCCGTATGATATTTTTAGGTTGGTGTGCATATTTGGTTTGGAGCCCCGAGGGCTCGGATGAGTTTTGGATAGGCCACGGGGTGAATTTTGGACTTGGAGAATTGCAGGTTTTCAGCTGTTTCAGTGCAAGCCTGCACCTGGATCGCAAATGCGAGGGCCATGTCGCAAATGCGAAATGTAGCCTAGGCCAGCCTACCTCGCAATTGCGAGGATTCTATCGCAAATGCGATTCCCCCCAGTTTCAGCCAGTCGTCGCAAATGCGACAAGTTGTTCGCAATTCCCAACTCGCAAATGCGAGAACTTCTTCGCAAATGCAAACTTAGCAGAAGTCTGGGTTAGCAATTTTGAACCCTGGTCACAAATGCGACATCTGCAACCTGCAATTTTATAACTTAGCTGAAAATCTTTCATTTTTCCCACCCTTTCAAAACCAAAACACTCTTGGGCGATTTTTCAAAGACAACTCTTCTTCCAAATCGATTGTAAGTTAATTTTAACTCGTTTTCTTCAATCATTAACATCTTTTCACATGATTTCAACTCAAAATCAATGATTTTCATGGGAAAAATTGGGTGTTTTGGGTAGAACTTAGGTTTTTCAAAATTTGGGGATTTGGACCTCGATTTGAGGTCCGATTTCAAAACAAATTATATATTTGGGTTCGTGGGGGAATGGGTAATCAGGTTTTGGTTCGAACCTCGGGTTTTGACCATGTAGGACCGGGTGATTTTTGACTTTTTGGGTAAAACGTTGGAAAACTTATTTTTATGCATTGGCATTGATTCATTTAGCGGTTATTGATGTAATTAAGTAACTTGTGGCTAGATACGAGCGAATTGGTGGTGGAATCAAGAGGTAAAGCGATAGTATAGGCTTGAATTGTGCTCGTGCATCAAGGTAAGTGTTTGGTCTAACCTTAGCTTGAGGGAATAAGAGTTGTGTCCTATTTGTTATGTGTTATTTATTGAGTACGACGTATAGGCATGGTGACGAGTATCTATACGTTGGTGTCAAGCATGCATGTGAGTCTTATACTATGATTAATGTGACTCCGTTTGTATTGTCCATGCCTTTTGTGGGGATTTCTATTGTTGAGCAAGGCTCGTGGAAGTAATATTGGAATTTGAATATTGAAGAGCGTTTGCTCAAGTTGTAAAATGTTGTGGAAGTATAATTGGCAATTGAACCCTATAGAGTATTGGCTCAAGTTGTGAAGTGAGTTGTGAAGTAAATGTGAAAAGGAAACGATAAGAGGATTTTTGATATTGTTCCTTCGCCGGGATTCGATTGTTGTACTGTTGTTTCCTTGCCGGGATTTTATTGTGATTTCATCTATTTCCTTGCCCTCATTTCTTGTGAGTATTGTTTTAGCAAGAGAGTATTAAATCACGAAGGGTGATGTCGTGCACTTGTCCTTGATTTTCCTGAATCTTGCTGATAATTGAGTTATGTTGTCCTTTACGTTTATTTCTGATTTTCTGTTGTTACTTGATTCAATTATGTTGTTATTGATTCCCTTGTGAGGATTTTGTTGTTCTTTTATCGTTCCCTTGTCGGGGATCCATTGTGATAGGTGTTGAATTGTATATTGGGAGCGGGTTGCACGCCGCAACAATATTATATTTGGATCGGGTTGCACGCCGCAACAATATTATATTTGGATTGGGTTGCACGCCGCAACAATATTATATTTGGATCGGGTTGCACGCCGCAACAATTTATGTTTGGATCGGGTTGCACGCCACAACAATATTATATTTGGATTGGGTTGCATGCCGCAATAATATTATATTTGGATCGGGTTGCACGCCGCAACAATTTATGTTTGGATCGGGTTGCACGCTGCAACAATAATATATTTGGATCGGGTTGCACGCCGCAACAAAAATATAATTGGATCGGGTTGCACGCCGCAACAGTGTTTTATGATTTGGATCGGTTGCGCGCCGTAACATTAGATAATAAAAGTGTTTATTGGTTGGTTACGATTTCCTTATTCTTTTGCTGTGAATTCTAAATTGTCTTTATATTTTTCTCTTGAATTTCTTTTGATAAAAGATATTCCCTCACAGCATGTACCCCCTCCCATCTTTACTTGTTTATTCCTGTTTTATTTTCCGCTACATATTGTACAACTGCACAGGTTTATTTGGTAGTCTGGTCCTAGCATCGTCACTACTTCGCCGAGGTTAGGCTAGGCACTTACCAGCACATGGGGTCAGTTGTGTTGATACTACACTCTGCACTATGTGCAGATCCCGGAGCGGCAGCTTTTGGACCGTAGTATTGGGTGGCTGCCTTCAGTCCAGTTAGAGATCCTGAGGTAGTCCTGCAGGCATCTGCAGGCCCGGCGTTCTCTTCTATCTTTATATGTATTCTATTTTCATTGCTTTCGAGAAAAATTGTACTTTTCTTTTTAGACATTTGTATGTAATATTCGTAGACAGTCCGTGATATTGTGACACCGGATTCTGGGTAGAGATGTATGTTTGTATTGCCGTACTAATTTTGGCTAGTTATCATATTAAGTCTTCCGTATGTATTTATTTGTCGTTAATATTTCATTGTTAACTTAAATTGTTAAAAAGGCTAAATAAAAGAGTTAGTGATTCTATATTATGTGGTTTACCTAGCTTTAACGAGTAGGCGCCATCACGATTCCCGAGGGTGGGAAATCCGGGTCGTGACAACGAGTGATTGTGATGTAGCCTGAGGGGCGGGTTCTGTTGATATTATGCCCGATAGGCGGTTTATGGTACATGTTTTTGCCCGAGGGGCTGTTTACGTTTTCTATCATTTTTACTCACTGTTTTTATCACTCGTTTGAAACTATTGAAAGAAGTTTTTAAAGGAAGTTTTACTGAAACTGAGTCTATTTTTACGAGATATACGATTTTTGTACTGTTTTGGACATATATTGTTTTGTTGTAGTGTTATGACATGGATTACATGTTTTTCTTACTTCTCATTATTTATTTACTTTTATTACTTACTGAGTTGGCATACTCACATTACTCCCTGCACCTTGTGTGCAAATCCACGAGTTGCGGGTCGTGATAGTGAGCATTGATTGCTCTTTGAGCAGGTCTTCGGAGTTGGCAAGGCAGCTGCTTGGCGTTCGCAGCCCTGCACTTCTCCTTCTTACTTTACTCAGACTGTTCTTAATAATTGTATTTCCGGACTATGATAGCGCTTCTTGTACTCAGTCTGATCTTGTCGTTGCTCGTGACTTGTGATATCCCGATGTCGGGCTTGTGTATTTATTCTGCACTGGTTATTTAGACTTATACTATAAGATTTCTTGTTAATTAATAGCCTAAAATGACTTTTATAGAATAATGGTTTGATTTGGGAATCGAGTCGGCTGGCTTAATTTCATGATAGGCGACATCATAATCGGGTCGGTGTTAGGGTCATGACACCTAGTGATGGAGTATCAAAGCCAACAATAGTATACATCAACTCACGATGAAAATTACCCCTATTGTTGTCTGTTGGAAATTATGGAAGGTTAGACGTGCGGCAAGATACGTGTCCGACATTGGTAAAATATAGCTGTGATACGTGGCCGGCTAAAATGGATAACGGGTGGAAAGAATTCCCTAGCTAAGTCCGCAATTATCTTTAGTCTCTAGAGTCGAAGATCTTGGATACAAATATCATCTCCGGAATATCCAAGCACATTCAGAATAAATAACTTCACGGACCTAACATGCCGAAAAGTTGTTAAGGTTCCGAGTAAGTACTCACCCAGCGATGCTAGATTTCAAGATACGCTTGATTGAGACCGTCAGTTAAACCTTATACAAACATAATGAGTGAGATTTGCATTAAAGGAAGATAATGCAAGTAACGGGTAGGCATGAGATTAGGGAAATAGTTACTTTAAGTTTAGAGTATAAATAACCCTCGCCACTCATTTGTAAAGGATTATTCTACAAATTGTATTGTTATCACTGTATTGGTCAAAATCTGACCGTCACAATCGAACCGACCAATACCCCGTCTAAGTGACCGGGCAGTGAAAGATAATATAGCCCACTCTACATCCCTTTTCCCAACATCCGTCGAGTTGGAAGGAGCAGTGCCTAAGAGGACGACCATGACACATTGGAGGCGAGAGAGCGTCGGACCCAGTAAAGGGCAAGGGTGCCTTGACTATATATAGTAAGGGAAAACCTTCGATTGTGGGGGGTTCTCCCCCCTTTCTCTCTCCCAAGTTCTCTTCTTGTAATCTTGATATGAAAGAAGCAATCTACAGAAGAACATGTAAAGTTGTCCCCCCATCGATCGATGGGAATCATAATGTTGAATTTCGATAAGATCGTTTGCATTTTTTTCGTCATATATGCAATCTATACAACTAGCTCTTTGATCTGGAATTCATTATGTCTGACTAAGATTTACCCATTCATCATCTTCGATTGATTTGTTCAAAAAGGTTTTGATATGTTTTGAGTCAAACAATTTGGCGCTGTCTATGGGGATTTCTTAGTGAAATTTCCTAGTCTCTCCCAGATCAAAGACAAGAAACATGATTACCCACCGAAAAGAGCACTAAGGCAAAACCCAACCCACGCGGGACAAAGGCGCAACACAGAAGGGGAAGGAGAGACAAGTAGAGTCACTGAATTTAGAAATCCTCGCCCCATCAACCATCGAAATGCCAAACAAAACAAACAACGTTACAAACCTGCTCTTCTTCACCGGACCATCGGAAGGGGGGGTAAGGAAAGTATAATTTTAGCTCACCTTCTGCTCTTTGCTCAAGCAGGAACACAAATACCATGCGGGCGAGCGAGCAAAGAAACATCTCAATTGAAGAACAAGAAACTACCACAAAACAACCGAAATACCGCCTGCTGGTGACACCTCCAAGCCGGAAGGCAGGAGTCAGACAAGGAAACTACGATGTGTGTGCAGAATGAGCCTAAGCGAAACAACAACCTTTCGTACTCTCCGACGTTGCACCCTCTGATGCAAAAAATGTCAAACGAACTGGGACTCCCCCAGAGGATGTCTGATTCTCCAAAAACTGGAACGACGACGTGTTACTATTTCAATAAGTTAGAAATAACATCCTTTAAGGCCAAGGGCCTTCGCCAAAAAGAAGAGTTCAACCTCGATCGAACGACGATGGGCTACTATTTCGATAAGTTCGAAATAACACCCTTTAAGGACAAGGGCCTTCACCAAAAAGATGAGTTCGACCTCGATTGAACGATGACGGGATACTATTTTGATAAGTTCGAAATAACATCCTTAAAGGCCAAGGGCCTTCGCAAAAAAGAAGAGTTCGACCTCAATCAAACGGCGACGGGTTACTATTTTGATAAGTTTGAAATAACACCCTTTAAGGCCAAGGGCCTTCGCCAAAAAAAGGGTTCAACCTCAATCGAACGACAACGGGATACTATTTCAATAAGTTCGAAAGAACACCCTTTAAGGCCAAGGGCCTTCGCCAAAAATAAGAGTTCAACCTCGATCGAACGATGACGGGTTACTATTTCGACAAGTTCGAAATAACACCCTCTAGGGCCAAGGGCCTTCGCCAAAATGAGGAGTTCGACCTCGGTCAAACGACGACGGGGTACTATTTTGATAAGTTCGAAATAACATCCTTTAAGGCCAAGGGCCTTTGCCAAAAAGAAAAGTTTGACCTCGATCGAACGACGACGGATTACTATTTCAGTAAGTTCGAAATAACACCCTTTAAGGCCAAGGGGCTTCGCCAAAAAGAAGAATTTGACCTCGATCGAACGACAACAGGCTACTATTTCGATAAGTTCAAAATAAGACACTTTAAGGCACACGGCCTTTGCCAAAAAGAAGAGTTAGACCTCGATCGAACAACGACGGGTTACTATTTCGAAAAGTTCGAAATAACACTCTTTAAGGCCAAGGGCCTTCGCCAAAAAGAAGAGTTCGACCTCGATCAAGCGACGACGGGTTACTATTTTGATAAGTTCGAAATAACACCCTTTAAGGCCAAGGGCCTTCGCCAAAAAGAAGAGTTCGACCTCAATCGAATGACGACTGGCTACTATTTCGATAAGTTTGAAATAACACCCTTTAAGGCCAAAGGCCTTCGCCAAAAAGAAGAGTTCGACCTCGATCGAACGACGACGGGCTACTATTTCGACAAGTTCGAAATAACACCCTTTAAGGCCAAGGGCCTTCGCCAAAAAGAAGAGTTCGACCTCGATCGAAAGACGACGAGTTACCATTTTGATAAGTTCGAAATAACACCCTTTAAGGCCAAGGGCCTTCGCCAAAAAGAAGAGTTCGACCTCGATCGAACGACAATGGGTTACTATTTCGATAAGTTCGGAATAACACCCTTTAAGGCCAAGGGCCTTCGCCAAAAAGAAGAGTTTGACCTCGATCGAACGACGACGGGCTACTATTTCGATAAGTTCGAGATAACACCTTTTAAGGTCAAGGGCCTTCGCCAAAAAGAAGAGTTCGACCTCGATCGAACGACGACGGGCTACTATTTCGATAAGTTCAAAATAACACTCTTTAAGGCTAAGGGCCTTCGCCAAAAAGAAGAGTTCGACCTCGATCGAACGACGATGAGCTACTATTTTGATAAGTTCGAAATAACACCCTTTAAGGCCAAAGGCCTTCGCCAAAAAGTAGAGTTCGACCTCGATCGAATGATGACGGGTTACTATTTCGATAAGTTTGAAATAACACCCTTTAAGGCCAAGGGTCTTCGCAAAAGAGAAGAGTTCGACCTCGATCGAACGACGACGGACTACAATTTCGATAAGTTCGAAATAACACCCTTTAAGGCCAAGGGCATTCGCCAAAAAGAAGAGTTCGACCTCGATCGAACGACAACGGTTTACTATTTCAACAAGTTTGAAATAACACTCTTTAAGGCCAAGGGCCTTCACCAAAAAGAAGAGTTCGACCTCGATCGAACGACGATGGGTTACTATTTTGATAAGTTCGAAATAACTTCGCCAAAAAGTAGAGTTCGACCTCGATCGAACGACGACGGGCTACTATTTCGATAAGTTCAAAATAACACCCTTTAAGGCCAAGGGCCTTCGCCAAAAAGAAGAGTTCGACCTCGATCGAACGACGATGAGCTACTATTTCGATAAGTTCGAAATAACACCCTTTAAGGCCAAAGGCCTTTGCCAAAAAGTAGAGTTCGACCTCGATCGAATGATGACGGGTTACTATTTCGATAAGTTTGAAATAACACCCTTTAAGGCCAAGGGTCTTCGCCAAAAAGAAGAGTTCGACCTCGATCGAACGATGACGGACTACAATTTCGATAAGTTCGAAATAACACCCTTTAAGGCCAATGGCATTCGCCAAAAAGAAGAGTTCGACCTCGATCGAACGACAACGGGTTAATATTTCAACAAGTTTGAAATAACACCCTTTAAGGCCAAGGGCCTTCGCCAAAAAGAAGAGTTCGACCTCGATCGAACGACAATGGGTTACTATTTTGATAAGTTCGAAATAACACCCTTTAAGGCCAAGGGCCTTCGCCAAAAAGAAGAGTTCGACCTCGATCGAACGACAACAGGTTACTATTTCGATAAGTCCGAAATGACACCCTTTAAGGCCAAGGGCCTTCGCAAAAAAGAAGAGTTCGACCTCGATCGAACGACGACGGGTTACTATTTCGATAAGTTCAAAATAACACCCTTTAAGACCAAGGGCCTTCACTAAAAAGATGAGTTCGACCTCGATCTAACGACGACGGGTTACCATTTCGATAACTTCGAAATAACACCCTTTGAGGCCAAGGCCTTTGCCAAAAAGAAAAGTTCGACCTCGATCGAACGACGACGAGTTACCATTTCGATAAGTTCGAAATAACACCCTTTGAGGCCAAGGGCCTTCGCCAAAAAGAAGTTCGACCTTAATCAAACAGCGACGAGTCAGTTTTTCGACAAAAGTTCAAAATCACACCCTCAAGTCTACAAGCCATCGTCAAAGGGAAAAGTTCGAGATATATCTAAGGCCAAGGGCCGTCAGTAAACAAAAAGGGAAGAAAAGACCGGGACTCGCCATACGGGAATCCATCCTGCGCCAAAGTCACAAAAAGCGAAAACAAAGATAAAGCACGAGATAGATAACAACGAAAAAATTATTCTTTATATAAGGTCACCGCGCTAACGGTCACAGATTACATACGGCCTAAGCCAACAAAAAAAAGGAAGAAGAAGAAAGGAAGGAACAACGACAATCAACGATGAATAAAAAAGAAAACAAGAAAATAGACTAAGACAGAATTCTTTCACTCGGCGTCATCACCGCCACCATCATCTCCGGGAAGCTCTCCCTCATCATCTGTGCCCTATTCGACCTCCAGAGTTGCAGAGTCATAACCACAGTTTACACGGGCCTCCCGTGCCTTTGCTTGTGCTTCTTCATATGCGGCCTCAGTAATATTTCTTGCCTCCCACAGACTATTGTATATACCCCGCTGAGCTTCAGCATGAACCAAAAGCTCGTGTAGGCAGCGGGGAGCAACGACGGTGGAGGAAGATTCAATCTGAGCCAACAGTCGCCCATTTTCTGCCTCTAGTGCTGCGACCTGATCCCCCAAAACCGATGCCTCTTGACCAATCTCGCTAATGCGCTCCTCAAGCCTAGCCTCTATAAGGGTAGCCGTCGCTCTTTCCGACTCCTTCTCGGATTGGAGGACGCGAATGGTATTCTCCAGGGCCGCCGCCCTCGCCGAAGCCGTAGACCAAGCACTCTCGATGCTCTCCAACCCAGCAACCTTGTTCTCCAGCCCAGTCAATTTCCCCATCCATTCCACGCTCAGCACCTCGACCTTAATCAAGTTCTAATCCATCTCCGACTACATTGACCTCAATTTCTCCTGCAGATGCTCGCACTCTTCGGCGACCCCCTTGCCCAACTCGAGTTCCTCGTCCTTTATTCGAAGTTTCTCCTCTCAAGCACACTCTTACTGCAGATAGCCTGCATCAATTCATGATCCATTTTCTCCAACTCCTCACCAAGAGCCCGATTACCGGGGTTTGCCTTCAGCCGCTCATGCATCTCACGACACTTGTTGCGGTAGCGATGATATTTCTCCGACATCTTCAAGAAAATCTTGGCCCAAATGTTGGCCCTACGAATGCTTTCCACTTCCACCATATACGTCTGAAAAATGTAAAGACGAGTTAGAATCGTATCGTCAAGAGAGGCGAGGGAAAATCGAAAGTAAGCGTAACATACCCTTAAGACCATAGTGGCCACCTCATCCATCAAATCAACATCAGGAACGGACCGAAGGGCCGCATTCTCGGCTGCGGAGCATAACATGCTGAACTGCGGCACAGAAACTTTATGTACCCCAAGAGTTGTTATCCGAAGGGATATCAATAATACGAGTCGAGCCTCTCACACGAACCACCGAGTGAGTAAGGCCCTCCTCAAACATCCTGACATCATCAGGGTTGAGGTCCGATTCAAATTCGTAATCATCGACCACCATGCCTTTTCCTCTTTCAGCAGCTGAAGAGGAAGCATGACCAACTGCAGAGGATGAGGGCACGTCCGAAACTATAACGACAGCCCCAGAAGTCTAACCTTCCGCCACAATAGGTTGTTGACCACCGACAACTGTGGGAATCTCTGATTGAGCCGAGTCAACGGCTGGTTCCGTCCCTACGGGGGGATCCACGACAACCCCCTCTCCAGATCCCATCGTAGGGCAGTCGTCTAGATGAATCACTGTTGGGGGCGCGGTCTCAAACTCCACTCGCCGCATTTTCGATGCCCCTCCTCTTCCCCAGTAGACAGAGATTCACCCGTCGGGTGAGCGACACTGCTCGGAAATTCAGCCTGAGAAGCGGCCCTCGCAGGAGTAACCACGGCCGCAGACTCAACTAAAGCAGCCCTCGACGAAGGTCGAGCGGTGGGTACCACGATAGGGTGAGTAGATGAGGCCGGCTGTCGGAAAGCCAACGGAAGAGCCCTCACTCTCCTCACCCTCCCTGACACCAATGAACAACACGTGAGGAATTAAATACAAAGAGGGAGAAAAGAAAAATGGCGAACAGAAACGACATCTTACCAGAAAGAGGCCTGCACCATACTTGTCATAAAAGGCTACCCATGTGCGGACCCCTGCCGTATGAGGGAGAATGGCGCTCACCCACTCGCAGATATTTTCGACAGGGGGAGGCGGTATTTTCTCAGCTGCAAAAACATAACAGGATTTAGTACTGTAACAAAAATGGTCGGATATATCTCCTACTAGAAGCATGAGACTTACGTGCAAAGTTCCATTTCTCGGGGAACCCCGTCGGATCCTCCACAATGTGCTCAGTGCGCACATAGAAATAATTCTCATAAAAATGGCGATTGGTCCTGTCGTCCATTTTCACCACTAGACTCTTTGACCCCTGAGGACGCATGTGAAGCATCGTGCCGCGGATGAGTTGAGGGGCGAAAATACTGAGCAGATGGTCCAAAGTGATCTCACGACCGGAGAATTCCGCAAACTTGAGCAACATAAAGAACAACTTGTACAGGTACGGCGAAAGTTGAGTGGGGCATACCTCATAAAAACGGTAGAAGTCTACCACCAAGAGAGGGAGAGGAAGTGTATATCCAATAAGGAAGGGGTAGGCGTAAAATACACAGTACCCAGGATGGTCAAAATAAACAATGTCTTTTCCTACTGCCGGTCGCATATCGATATAGTCGGGGATCCCCCACCTGGTTTTCAACTCCGCAATGTCCGCTTCTCTCAGAATAGAAGGGACAGGCTCCGGCTCCGCCCGACATGAGTGCTGAAGTCGGTCAATTCCCTCCCAGGGCAAGGCAAAATCTCAACTATTGATGGGATCTCCTCGTCTTCCACCGCATCTACCCCTCCGGTGGCCTGAGTAGCGCTTTTCGGTGCCAGAACTGTGGCAGGGAGATCGATGCGAGAGGAATCACCAGCCATTTTGTCCAGATGATGCGGCAAAAAGACAACGGAAGGAAAGGATGGAGATTTTCAATTGATTAAGGGCAAACGAAACTTGGAGTGTCAGAAAGAAAGTATATCTGTAGAATTCTCTCGAGTAAAAGGTAAAGAAATGTGTCAATCGAATGATAAGCTCCCTTTATCTAAAAGAGACATAAATCCCCCGAGCACGAAACTCAAGAGTTGCTAATCGAATCTGATAGGGCATGAAACGTTTTAGTTCCCTAGGAACGTGTGCCATAATGGAAGTTACCATGAAACAACCTTTGATACCAAACGACGTTTCAGTTCCGAAACCGCCACAACGGTCCATGGGTATCAAAAGAACGCCGCCACCCCTCCTAAAACCCAAGTAATGTAACTAAGGAATGAGAAGTCAGAAGTCAGATTTAGCTCGAATTCATAGCAATCATGATCCGTCCGCCAAGCCCGACAGAGGACGACCCTGATAGACGGAGGGCCTGACTGTATTGGTCAAAATCTGACCGTCACGACCGAACCGTCCAACGCCCTGCCTAAGTGACTGGGCAGTGAAAGATAACATAGCCCACTCTACATCCCTTTTCCGACATCCGTCGAGTCGGAAGGCGCAGTGCCTAAGAGGACGACTATGACACATTGGAGGCGAGAGGGCGTCGGACCCAGTAAAGGGCAAGGGTGCCTTGACTATATATAGTAAGGGAAAATCTTCAATTGTGGGGGGTTCTCCCCCCTTTCTCTCTCTGAAGCTCTCTTCTTGTAATCTTGATATGAAAGAAGCAATCTACAGAAGAACATGTAAAGCTGTCCCCCCATCGATCGATGGGAGTCACAATGTTGAATTTCGATAAGATCGTTTGCATCTTTTTCGTCCAATATACAGTCCATACAACTAGCTCTTTGATCTGGAATTCATTATGTCTGACTAAGCCCCTTCATCATCTTCGATTGATTTGTTCAAAAAGCTTTTAATATCTTTTGAGTCAAACAATCACTCTGCTAAAATTGTTATTCTTACTCAGTTATAGCAAGCCATCAAGCTACACTAAGATAACTATATAAGAATTTCCTTTCAGTCTTATTTCGTTTATCATTTTTGTTTACTCTTATTTTATGCTCTAAACATTCTTGAAAGTGAAAAACACTTAGCCCAAATTCAATTGTTTTAGGTCTCTACTATATATTTAATTGATTTGACTTAAACCCAAATTTTAGGTTACATCGATATTGTCCTAACCGATATAGAGTCAAATTCTTTCTATTACAATTCTGCGAAAGATACAATTGAGGATTTAATTGAAAAGAATTCTTTTTATTGCACAATCCACTCCAAAATTGTCCTCACTCAATTGTAGTTTTTTTTCTTTTGCATCTCTTTTGTTGTAGCCTTCGCCTATTTTTTTTATTTTTTTTATTTTTGTAGTGAAGGAAGAAGGATTTATATTTTTTCTATGTATGAAGGATTCGAAAGTGGAAGAACATATATAAGTTGTTGAAATAGAGGGAAACCAACCAAGAACAAGGGAGGGGAACCGCAAAAGGATATATATACAAAAAGGTAATGCATTGGTAACAATTGTATCGTTTTAGGCTAAAATCAAAATAATTGAGAGAGCTTATTTCCAATAAAACATGACATGAATCATGATCAATACGTTTCAATCAAGCCTATTCTCAAAGCTTGTTGTATGAGTGGGTGGGGGTGGGGTGGGAGTGGAGGGTGGGAAGGAACCAATAATCAAAGCTTATATCCAGCGTAAGTGGTTGGAGTGATTACATACCTATATTAAAAATATTAAAAATTAAATACCTACGAGGCTTACGCCTCGCTGTGGTATATATAAAATAATATAATTACGGTAAATATTTATAAACTGGTAAAATTGCATAAAAATAAAGAAAACAATATATATGTGTGTGTGTGCGCGCGCGCGCACTTCACTCCCACAAAAAATAGTCAAAATAATCTATTATACGCTGCTTAAAAGCTCAAGTAACTTGAGTCGAAAAGAATAAAGTTTTCTACATGAAGGAACAAAAAGGATGACTAACCTGCAATTTGAACTTTGAACTTGCTGCTATGAAGGAGAATGTAGTTCTCTTTGTATTTGTAAAAAAAATGAATATTCGTTACTTTTGGGAGATATTAGCAAATTGGCGGACAAGATAAAGAATTGGGAAAGACCATGAATTGGGGTTTCAATCAATAAAAAAGGTCTTAACATTTAAATGTAATGCATTTCAATTCCTTTTTAAAACTTTTGAGTAATTATCAAGCTAAATTTTGAGAATTTGGGTATTATATAAAGGACTTATTCAACAAATTTTATTTTAATTTGAAAATATTTTTGGGGCTTAAGCCTCACTAAAAAAATGCGCCCCGAACGTCCGAGCGTATGCCCCAAACGCCCGGGCATACGCCCCGAATTGCTTGACGTACGCCTCTTGAGACTTTCGCCCCACGCCTTCGCCTCGGGACATTTTTGGTGCGCCTCGCCCTGGGGCTCGCCCCGAAAATACCTTTTAAAACACTACTTACATCTTGACACCTATAATTATTTCCCAATAAGGCAGAAAAAAATCAATTTCATAGAAAGGGCAAAAACATTTCTTTCTTTAATATGACGAATGGTCGCAAGGACTAAGGGTTAATTTCACTGATGGTCATTCAACTATCTTTCAATTTCACTAAAGTCACTCAACTATTTTTTGTCACTTAAAAGTAACTAAACTTTATCATTGTCACTTAAAAGTCATTTTGCCTCAAACCCCCTACCATAAATATGACATGACATAAAATTTAATGTAAAAAATCTAAAATTAAATGTCACGTAAGCTTAAATGGACCATACCCACTTTAGATCTATTTCTCTCTTAATGTGATTCGACCCATAACCCAAATGGGTTTCAATAGGGGAAAAAATGCACACCCCTAATATAATTAGGTCTTGTGATTTTTTATGGGGTTTTTATCGTACAGATAAAATCTTTCTTTTATCTAAATAATTACAATAGGTTGTCTGTAATTGTATGTTCATTGTTAAAATAGACTCTTATTAGCCTTATTATTCTTGTATGCTTATGATACATTAATATATTATACAATCTTTCTTTTGTCTAAACAATTGTAATAGATTGACTGTAATTGTATGTTCATTGTGAAAATAGACTCTTATTAGCCTTATTATTCTTTTATGCTTATGATACATTAATATGTTATGTGATATGGATACAATACTATTTTAACTTCACTAGAAAATTATAAATATGTTATGTGAGTTGAATACAATAGTATTTTTACTTCAGTAGAGTTATAAAGCGACTCAGATGGGTCATACAAACAAGATAATTTTTTTAGTATAGAATAATTATAAATGAGCATTATGTAACAGAAAAGGCAAGAAGTTTGTAGTATAGGATAATCATTTTAAACTAATGTGGAATTTAATATTAGAGTTATAAAACGACTCGGATGGGGCATACAAACAAGATAATTTTTTTAGTATATAATAATTATAAATGGCATTATGTAACAGAAAATGCAAGAATTTTGTAGTATAAGATAATCATTTTAAACTAATGTGAAATTTAATATCTTTTTTATCGAAACCATTTGGGTTATGGGTCAAATCACATTAAGGGAGAAATAGATTTAAAGTGGGTATGGTCCATTTAAGCTTATGTGGCATTTATTTTTGAATTTTTCATTAAATTTTATGTCATATCATATTTATGGTAGCGGTTTGAGTCAAATGACTTTTAAGTGACAATAATAAAGTTTAGTTACTTGTAAGTGACAAAAAATAATTGAGTGACTTTAGTGAAATTGAAAGATAGTTAATGACCATTGGTGAAATTAACCCCAAGGACTAACTGTTTAACCAAAAATGTGATTCTTTGGTCAAAGCTAAAGACAAATAGAAACTCGGGCTACTGATAATCAGGAGACGAAAAAGAAATAATAGACTCTTTGAGAATGACAAATAAGCAGTAAATAGGTTTGTATTCCAATGTAATGTTTTTGATATCCTCTGTCCTTACAAATGACGAGACCTCCTCCTTTTATAGTTGATTCTAAGTAAATGAGTAATACCTTATTCTTAATGAGACAATTATGAGCAATAAATGACATTAAATAAGACGTTACACAATCATTCCTATTTAATACCAATTCTCTAACGTATTGGATATTTAATATTGAATTTGGACTCCTTTTCGTCATCATATCCATGTCTTTAATGCCTTCTGATCTCTTGACTTTAAATGACCTAAATAGGTACAAAGCTTGTATTATTCGAATTGCCTCTCGTTCCTATTTAGCTTTCCTTTCCCCGTATCTGTTGTCACTCGTGACTCTTAACTGATCATCATGTTTTGACCATTTGACCAGTCCTCGTGTCATGCCACGTTACCTTCAATGTAAATTCAGTTTTTTCCCAATACAGATAGTCCCCCCACTTTCCATTTATTTATCAATTAAATATCTGGGAAGTGGATCTTCATAAAAGGGAATTTTTGCCGTAATTAATACTATGACAGTACTAACGCTTCAATTGTCCCTTCTAATTAATGTTTTGCATACGTGTCACCTTTTATTTAATGCTCTACACATGTGTCACTTTCTGATTGGTTCTGCAATTCTGCGCCCTTTTTTCAAGGCTTCTTCATTCCCACTATTCACGAAGTGATAGTTGCCTTTATTATAGGCTTTCCATCATTACACTTCTAAGTTTGACGGTTGTTCATTATAAACATATTTAACCCTCTTTCTTTTGTCTTCTTCTTCATAGATCTTCAACAAGCAATTTATTATTCACTTTTGCTTTTTCTCCCCTTTAGTTCATCCTTCTTCAACAATGTCATCTCCAAACCCTAACCCTAGAAAAGTTCCAATTCTAGATCACTTCCCCAATGCCCCCGTAAGACAAAGGAGAGGAAGAGGAGGTAGGCTTCGGAGCTTGAGCCTAGGATCCACTCGTGGTAGTTCATCTGGTTCTGCTTCTTCTTCTTCTGGTATTAGGAGTTCTATCCCAAAGACCCCCTCTTCTAAAGGTAAAGAACTTTCTGAACCTACTCAGGAGCCTTTAAATGAAGAAATCGTACCTAATGATTTATCTTTTGGGAATGATAGAAGATCTCTCCAAGAACAAGTTAAAAATTTAGAAAAAACTGACACCTATCCTTCTTTAATAACTGAACTTGTGATTCTCACTGTTAGGAAAGATTGTAATTGGAGAGATAATCTTCGTATGATGATTCCTGCCCCAAGAAGCAAGAAGGTTTTGGTAAACCCCGAAGATGACAAGGATCAAAGGTGGTATTGTCGTTACGTTGTTGTACGTACGGTGGATTTGTTGGGTGAAACAAACATTCCCTTCCCTGAGAAGTGGAATTTTGCACGTAAGTTTTTCTTTTTCTTACCGTATCTATTTTTTAAGAATTTTGATTTCTTTTCTAATCTCGTCTCTTTTTGGCTTTTTGTAGCAACCATGGGAGATGTGGAACACGTTCCTAACTTTCATGGTTGGGTAGATTCAATTTTGAAGATTGCGCCTATGGAGGCGAGAACTTGGAAATCAATTTCTCTTTTGAATGGTTGGAAAGTGAAGACCCATGATATGTATTTCCTTATGCTTTGCCGTATATTGAATTCTTTCTTATTTTAATTCTTTATCCCTCTTTTTATCAGGATTTGCTATCAGGGGTATGACAGCTGAGGTAGCCGTTGCCATTCGAGCGTCTTCAACCGCTTCACTTGATTTGGAAAAGACTCGGGCCACGCTACCAAAAGGAAAAGTTGTAGAAGAAAGTTCTGAGAATGAGGAAGAAGAGAATACCTCTTTGATAGCTAGGCCAAGAGCCAGGAGACGCGTCATTGATGGGGATGAAGTTGAAGATACTCCTGCTCGAGCCTCTATCTCCGAGCCTGTTCAAATCCTTTCTGATGAGGATACCACTCCAAGAGGCTATAATGAATCAATTCGACGTCTCTTTGTTAGTGGTTTTGAGAGTGTAGAGTTTGGACCAGTTCTTGATGAAACTCCCCTCTCTTCTTCCATTCCCATTTCTTCTATTCCTTTTATTCCTGTGACAACCACGAGTATTTCTTTGCCTATTTTATCGACTCATGTTTCCTTACCTGTTTTGGTTTCCATATCTGCTCATACTGTTTTTACCTCTTCTACTACTCCTCCTTCCATTGTTCCCCCTCCCTCTATTCAGCATACAGAGGCGGGTTCTAGCAGCAGAGGTATGACTATGAGAAGTGTTACTCTTGAAGTTCCTGCCAATCATAGCCTTTTGAGAAAGACTGGTGGAGCTGATGTTTGGCTCGAGCCTCTAATCGGAGATATTGAGAAGAAGAAGATGGAGAGCCACAGTTGCTTGACTGTGATGAATGACATAGTTCATTCTACCTTGAAGGTACTTCTATTTTAACTTACAATTTTTTTTATATCTCTCTATATTCTCACATTTGATGCCTTTCCCTTGTAGGCTAATCTTATTGGTACTGAGTTAATGGGAATAATCTCCACTCTAGAGAAGAAGGATCGAGAGTCTGCGAAGGCCATCTCTGAGGCTAGGAGAATAGCCAAGGAAACCCAGCTTGAGGCAGCAAACTGGAAGGAGCAGTTTGAGAATGCTCTGGGGACCATAGAGGAGTTACAAGAAAGTAGAAATCACCTGGAGCAGCAAAAGCGTGGTTTGACTTCGAAGCTAGCAATTGCCAAGGCTTCTTCAAGCCAATTTGAAAAAGATAAGGAGCTTTTGGATTGCTCATTTTCAGAAAGGCCAGTGAAGAAATCAGAGAGCTTAAGGCACTTGTGGAGAAGAAAGAAGAATATGCAGGGGAGTTAGTGAAAAGCTTGACTCAAGCTCAGGCTGACTTAAGGATCTCCTCTGACGAGATACGTGCTTTGAAGAGTTCTCATGCTTCCCTTGAAGCTTCCCTTGACTCCTACTTAGCTGAACACCAGATATTGAAGAACGATCTTGCTATGTGGGAAAGGGAGTATGGACTTCTTGAGGAGAACTTCAACATAGAGGTAAGTAGGGCTTTTCTAAAATCTCGCCGTGATGCTTTGATGGAAGCTACTCAAGAAAACTTTGAATTGCAATCTGAATTAGCCAAAGTCTTAGACACTATTGAAAAAGCCAACAACCAGTTGATACTCCTTCTCCTGCACTTGGAACTCCTGGGGCAGAAGAGCTTTTAAATGAAGAAGTGACTACTGCAGCAATTGGAGTTGCAATTCCGGCTCCCGAGGGTGAAACTTCTATGACACAGTCCATGGAAGCTGAAGCTCCCGTGCTTCCCTCGGTGATTTTAACACTTCAGGCCCAGTTGAAACCGCTCCTATTTTTGCTCCCTTAGAAGTTGTTACCGTGCCTGTGACTGCCCCTGAAAATGAGATTGCAACTTCTGATGTTCCAACCCCTTCAGTGACTAGTTGAATGTATTTCAAACTTTACTATTTTTTTTATTAATTGGTGGTGTTATCCCTTGACAACTTTAAGGGATCTTTTGATGAAGTCCCCAGTTATCATAATGGGGCATTTGTAAAAAACAAATATTTTGCTGACTAAGTTTGTACTTAGTCTTTTAAATTAAGAAGTTTTATCGGTACTTTTGTATATTCTATTCTTGCCTATTTATCTAGGACTTATAGAATAGCTTAACATTTTTATCCTTTGAAAATGCTTTATGATTCTTCTCATGGATTATCAACATGAGGCTTATAAAAGAGGGCCCTTTTATTTTATCGATACTTAATGAAGAAGACGTCTCAACTTCATAATGGTGTTATAATACGATGAAAGAAATAGGAATACACATGTTTTGTATGAAACAACTTTGACAAGTTTTTATTCATGAACTTTAACAAGTTTTTTGACTATTACATGTATTAAAATACATCTATAACTTTCTCGTAACTGTTTTTCTTGTAACAGATTTTTACATAATATAAAATAAACAAGGTTTTTCTTCATAACATGTTTTAGTACATAGTCATGACCCTATCTTTATATATTAGGAAGGGTTTGAGAGGTGACTTCATTTATGAGTTTGAGAGATGACTCTGTTGTTCTCATGGGAAAAACATTATGATGAATGTCTTGTGTTTGTTGAACACGATGATGAATGCTGAAGACTTCGTAACTTTTTCTCAACACTTGTCTCTTTGTGGCCGACTTTTGTTCGATATTCGTATTTGTTTTTCTACACATATCTGTGTATAATATGTAGTCTCCCAAGTTTTTGAGCGGTGAAGTATGAAGCCTCGAGCACTTGTTTATTTCTTTCAATTTGGTCCTTTTCCTGAAACAGAAAAATATACGGGACTCGGAGGTGCGATTATAGATGAAGACTACCTAACTCGTGTGTATTTCCATCAGATTAATTGTAACCCTGGGCTGGGAATTTTAGAATACTCCATTTTGCCTTGCAGGTCGTGACTCATCATTTGGCACGAGTTAGGGTGTTTGCCTAGCATCTAAAATCGTTAGTAAAACTTTAATAATTCAAAAGAAAAATTTTAACATGGCGATACCTGACCGTGGGTACTTTCTCAGAAGTAATATCTCTTTAAATGGACGGCATTCCAATGTGAGGGTAAAACTTTGCCGTCCATTGTCTCCAACTCGTATGCTCCTTTTCCCGCAATGTCACGAACTCTGTATGGTCCTTTCCACGTTGGACTTAGCTTTCCTGAATTAGCAGCCTTTGCATATTGGAACACCTTTTTAAGCATGAAGTCCCCAATTTTGAAAAATCTGAGACGTGCTTTCCTATTGTAATATCGTTCAATTACTTGCTTTTGTGTTGCCATTCTTATCAATGCAGCTTCTCTTCTTCCTTCAAGCAAATCAAGGTTGACCCGCATCTCTTCATCATTAGATTCCTCCATTGCCTGAACGTACCGTGTGCTCGATTCACCTTATTTCAACTGGAATTAAGGCTTCCGCACCATAAACCATTGAAAATGGTGTTTCTCTAGTGCTTGTTTTTGTCGTTGTATGATAAGCCCATAGTACTCCAGGTAATATCTCAGGCCAATTACCTTTTGAATCTTGTAACCTCTTCTTCAAGTTGTTGATAATGACTTTGTTTGTGGATTCCGCTTGTCCATTACCCACTGGATGGTATGGCATAGATGTTATCCTTTTAATCTGCCAACTTTGAAGAAATTCTGTGATTTGAGCTCCTATGAATTGTGGTCCATTGTCACACACGATCTTCTTTGGTGCTCCAAAGCGGCATATTATATTTCGCCATATGAAGTCTTTAACTTCCTTTTCTCGTACCTGTTTAAATGCTCCTGCTTCTACCCATTTAGTGAAATAATCTGTGAGTACAAGTAGAAACTTTACCTGACCCTTTGCTTGTGGTAGTGGACCTACGATATCCATTCCCCATTTCATAAAGGGCTACGGGGCTATAACATGGTGTAGTAACTCAGCTGGTCTGTGCATATTGTTGCCGTATCTTTGACATTTATCACATTTGGACACGAAACTATTTGCCTCTTCTTCCATCTTAGGCCAATAATATCCTGTTCGAATCAATGTTCTTACCAGTGACCTTCCCCCTGCGTGATTTCCACAATGTCCTTCGAGCACTTCCCTCATCACATATTCTGTTTGAGAGGGTCCGAGACACCTTGCTAGTGGTCCACCGAACATCTTTCGATAAAGATTTCCTTGATATAAACAATATCGAGCGGCTTTTTTGCGAAGCGCGTGAGCCTTCCCTTTGTCATTAGGCATGGTTCTGTGCTGTAAAAAAGCAATAATTTTGTTTCTCCAATCCCATGTTAAATGATTAAAATTTACCTCATTCTTATCAGGTTCGAGAACGGAATGAAATAAATGTATGACTGAAGCATTTGCGTCATTTGCTACGTCAGCTGCAGATGCGAGATTAGCTAAAGCATCTGCCTCCACATTCTCATCTCTTGGGATCTGCATTACCTTCCAAGTTTGGAATTGCTTTATTAGTTCCCGTACCTTTTCGAGATATTCTTGCATTCGAGTTTCCCTGGCTGTATAAGTCCCCAGCATTTGATTGACCACGAGTTGAGAATCACTCTTGATTATAATTTGTGTTATGCCGAGTTCTCTTGCCAATTCTAAACCTGTAATTACAGCCTCGTACTCTGCTTCATTGTTAGTTAAAGAATGACATTTTATAGCTTGCCTAATAGTTTCACCCGTAGGTGGTATGAGAACTATACCCAGACCTGCTCCTTTTACATTAGATGATCCATCAGTGAATAAAATCCAAGTCCCCGGGTTTGCACCATTAAAAACTTGTAATTCTTTTTCTGCTTCTAAATGCATCCCCTGGCTAAAATCAGCTACGAAATCGGCTAATACTTGAGATTTTATAGCAGTCCTAGGTTGATAAATGATTTCGTATTCACTTAATTCTATAGCCCATTTTGCTAACCTCCCTGACAATTCATGTTTATGCAAAATGTTTCGTAATGGAAAAGCAGTAACTACAACAATGGGATGACATTGAAAATAAGGTCTTAATTTTCTAGATGCCATGATCAAAGCTAATGCTAACTTTTCTAGTTGTGGGTATCGTGTTTCAGCATCTAGTAAGGACTTACTTACATAATAAATAGGAGATTGTTTAACTTGGTCCTCACGGACTAAAACAGCACTTACCGCAACTTCAGACACAACCAGATAGATGAGAAGCTTTTCTCCCACCTTTGGTTTTGCCAATAACGGTGGTTTTGACAAATAAGCTTTCAAATTTCTAAGGGCTTGTTGACAATCTTCATTCCATTCAAAATGATCTTGCTTTTTGAGTGCAGAGAAAAACTTAAAACACTTTTCTGAAGATTTGGAAATAAATCTCCCCAAAGCTGCAATTCTTCCCGTTAATCTTTGAACTTCCTTTTTATTAGTAAGGATATCAGGGATTTCTTCTATTGCTTTGATCTGAGAAGGATTTACCTCAATACCACGGTTAGAAACAAGAAAACCCAAAAACTTACCTGATGCAACTCCAAATGCACATTTTTCTGGGTTGAGTTTCATATTAAATTTTCGCAAAATTTCAAATGTAACAGATAGATGAGAAATATGATCATGAGACTGCTGGGTTTTGACGAGCATATCGTCTATATATACCTCCATTGTTTTCCCTAAATGTTCTTGGAACATTTTGGTGACCAACCTTTGATAGGTTGCCCCAGCATTTTTGAGACCAAAGGGCATTACTTTATAACAGTAAGTCCCCCTGTCTGTGATGAAAGAAGTTTTTTCTTCATCACTAGGGTCCATTTTAATTTGGTTGTACCCTGAATATGCTTCTAAAAAACTTAAAAGTTCATATCCTGCAGTTGCATCAATTAATTGATCTATATGTGGTAAAGGAAAAGAATCTTTTGGACAAGCTTTATTAAGATCTGTATAATCTACACAGACTCGCCACTTACCATTTTTCTTAGGTACAACAACTGTGTTGGCTAACCAATTAGGGTACTTTACCTCGCGGATTGACCCAATTTTTAATAGCTTTTGGACCTCATCTTGAATCACCTGGTTTTTGAAAGCCCCTTGCTTTCTTTTCTTTTGCTTTATTGGTGTAAAGGATGGGTCTTCGTTTAATTTGTGAGTCATCACATCCGGTGGTATCCCTGTCATGTCAGCATGGGACCAAGCAAAACAGTCCACGTTAGATTTTAGAAATTCAATTAACATACCTCGCATGTTTGAGTTTAAATTAGCTCCAACATAAACTTTCCATTCAGGCCATTGCTCAAATAATATCACAGCCTCGAGTTCTTTGATTGTTGTTTTGATATTTTCATTCTCCCTAGGTTCTTGAATTGTATCAGGTCTCGAGTCTAAATCTGTTTTCTCTCGCTCAGTTTAGGTTTGATTGCTGACACCTTCAACTGTTTCCTGTAATTGCTATTTTTCTTTGTTTACGGTGCTCATATCTGTTACAGCTTTAATACTCCTCGCTGTTTGTTGATCCCCTCGAATTTGACAAATCCCCCATGGTGATGGAAATTTAATAACTTGATGTAGAGTTGATGGAACAACATCCATATCATGGATCCAAGGCCTCCCCATGATCATATTGTAGGCCATTTCCATATCAACTACCTGAAATTTAGTTTCTTTAACAACACCTGCAGCAAAAGTTGTTAGAATTACCTCTCCTTTTGTTACCACACTTGAATTGTCGAAGCCTGACAAGGTATGCGCCTTGGGTATCATTTTGTCTTCAGCTTGCATTTCACGTAATACCCTTAGTAGTATAATATTTACGGAACTCCCTGGATCAATCAAAACTCGTTTTACATTAGTATCATGTACAAGTAAAGATATTACCAATGCGTCATTATGTGGGGTTATTACTCATTTGGTATCTGCATCATCGAATGAAATACTTTCATTTTCTAAAACCTGTCGTACCCGTTTCCCATGTGTAATTGTTACTTTAGAAACCTTGTTGGAAGCTGTGTAGGTTATGCCGTGAATATCTTCTCCCCCACTTATCACATTCACTGTTCTCTTGGGAGAAAGAGGCTTTGGTGGCTCTTGCCTATTTTTCATATAGGCTTGTTTACCTTTTTCACTAAATAACTCAGTGAGGTACCCTTGCTTCAATAGATGATCCACTTCACTCTGCAAGAATCTACATTCTGAAGTTTTGTGCCCGTGATCATTGTGGAATTCGCACTAATGATCTGAATTGCGTCTATTTGGATTTGACCGCATCTCTTTTGGCCATCGTACCTTATCTCCCATGCTTCTCAAAACAACCACGAGCTCGGAGGTAGTGACATTAAAGTTATATCCGCCGAACCTTGCCTTTAAACTTCTGTCATCATCTCGTGACTCTTGTATGTTCCGATCATTTCTGAATCTTGATGAAGAACCAGATTCCCTGTTCCTCGATTTTTGATCATATTACTGGCTATCTTGTTTTGACCGTGAGTCTTTTCCTGCAGGTCCCATATATGGATCGTACCTGTTTTCACCTGATCTTTTTTCGATTTCTGATCTTCTGGAACCGCCCCTTTCTTCATGATGAAACTTAGGTACGGTATCTTCTTCAATTCGCAGCTTCGTACTGTACCTGCTGTAAACATCATTCCACGTGGTTTCAGGGAATTCTCGAAGGCTTTCTTTGAGTCTTCTCGTGGCTTCAGAACTTTTGTCATTTAAATTACTTGCAAAAGCTATTGCAGCCCAGTTGTCAGGTACACGGGGTAGAGTCATTCTTTCACGCTGGAATCTATCAACAAAGTCTCTGAGCAACTCTGAATCCCCTTGTTTGATTTTGAAAATATCTTCCATTCTTTTCTCAACCTTTTGAGCTCCCGAGTGTGCTTTAATAAAAGAATCTGCAAGCTTCAGCAAAAGAATTTATAGAATTTTCAGATAAAAGAGAATACCAGGTTAATGCACCCTTGGTGAGTGTTTCTCCAAATTTCTTGACCAGTACTGATTCAATTTCTTGTTTGGTCAAGTCGTTGCCTTTCACGCCTGTTGTAAATGCAGTCACGTGGTCACGTGGGTCTGTAGTACCATCATATTTCGGGATGTCAGGCATTTTGAACTTTTTCGGAATTGGAAGGGGAGCAGCACTTGGCTTCCAAGGTTGTTGTGAGTATTTGTCCATGTCTACTCCTTTTATTACAGGCGGAACTCTAGGGATTTGCTCAATACGCTCATTTTGTTCCTTAATCTATTTCTGCAAGGTTAGTACTAAATTTTGCAAATAGGAATTATTTGAATTACCTGGTCCCCCTTCCTGTGGTTCACTGGTGGTTCCTCCATTTCCAGAATTAACAAGACCAGAACGAGGATTCTCCAATGTATTATTATTAGGAGTTGGTGTGGGTGGTGCAGCAGGCAATCGACTAACTAGAGCCTGAAGAGCTTTGCCGACCTGTGCATCAATTAGCTTTTGTAAAGCTTCATTTGCACCTCCTTCAAAATGTTCAGATTGTTCTTGTTGATCAGCACGGGATTCAGGAGCGGGAGTGCCTTCACGAGATTGACGTGGTGAATTTGGAGGGGAGGGAACCACGTCAATGTTCGGTAGGTCTCCTTGATTTTGCTGGATTTGATTTTCATGGTTTCCCAATGTGTTATCACTGTTATTGTTGTTGTTGTTGTTGTTGTTGTTGTTTGACATGAGACGAATAAAATGTAGCTTCAAAGAAAAGATTATCAGTTTCCCGGTAACGGAACCAATTTGTTTAACCAAAAATGTGATTCTTTGGTCAAAGCTAAAGACAAATAGAAATTCGGGCTACTGATAATCAGGAGACGAAAAAGAAATAATAGACTCTTTGAGAATGACAAATAAGCAGTAAATAGGTTTGTATTCCAATGTAATGTTTTTGATATCCTCTGTCCTTACAAATGACGAGACCTCCTCCTTTTATAGTTGATTCTAAGTAAATGAGTAATACCTTATTCTTAATGAGACAATTATGAGCAATAAATGACATTAAATAAGACGTTACACAATCATTCCTATTTAATACCAATTCTCTAACGTATTGGGTATTTAATAGTGAATTTGGACTCATTTTCGTCATATCAATGTCTTCAATGCCTTCTGATCTCTTGGCTTTAAATGACCTAAATAGGTACGAAGTTTGTATTATTCGAATTGTCTCTCGTGCCTATTTAGCTTTCCTTTCCCCGTATCTGTTGTCACTCGTGCCTCTTAACTGATCATCATGTTACCATTTGACCAGTCCTCGTGTCATGCCACTTCACCTTCAATGTAAATTCAGTTTTTTCCCAATACACTGACGATGACTTTCTCAAGTGCTAACGATTTTTTAAGAAGGTGACTTATAAATTCCTTATCAGCTGTACCCCCAAGATAACCTCCATATCTCACCACTTTGAGATGTTGATATGGATTTTGCCTACGTATGTCCAGGATAAATTGATCAAAGATCCTTGTATTAGTCCACTTAACCTGAAAAGGCAAAAAAAAAAAATACAATTATACTCTGAAATATAGTGGAGTAACAGGTTCCTTCAAAATCTAAATCAGAAATTGAATGTGTATATATCAAAGAAAGTTGTGTACTAGTTAATTTGACAACACTTCACGGTTTTGCCACATCCTATAACAGTGCTACATTCCTCTGAACATCCAACATTAGTTTCCATACAAAAGCAAGTAAAACACTAGATGACATATATCTAACCCTCAAAAGTTCCATACATTGTAATATATTTTAAGAATATTATAACAAAAACAAAAGATGAAAGCAGTTGGTTATTCAGACATGGGGGTAAAAATGTAAACGCTGTGGGACAGAGATAAGGCTAAAAATGGAGAAAGTTGGTTTTTCTTTTACCTGAAAATTGTCCAGCCTTTGAGATGGACAAGCCAAAAAGGGGTGACATATTAATTAAAAAGAATAAACACCTCTATATACCTTGAACTCGAATATTTCCAGGTATGGAGACGCTTGCAAAAGTGGAGTAACATTAAGTAGACTGCTATCGATAGCTTCGTCAACAGTAAGTATAAGCCATTTGAGATTGTTGAATTTTGGAAAAGAATGATAATAATCAACATCCTGAAAAATTATAATAAACAAAAATAAGAGTGAAAAAAAAAAAGGCACTCCAACTTTCGTTTGTTCTTTATGGGAGGGGAAAATTGCTTACCTCATATTGAAGAGGTTTTACTTCAAGTGGAAGTTTCACCAGTTGAGTGAATTTCATTGTAATCAAATCAATGAGTCTAGGCAGCGATCCATAGTAAATCTCAATCTCAAGATTAACAATCAAAGAAACATTCTCTAGCTAAAGGACAGCTTAACTTAAACTAATATTCACAATGTTGCTAATGCCAATTAATTTAGTTTTATTTTTTTTTTTATTGAATAAGCTTGGACAACCTAGAGTATGTTTTGACGATCTTGCGACAACATTGTTTACTTTGTGAACTGCAAGGATGAAAAAGGTTATTTTTATTTTAAAATTCGTTTTCGTATTCTAAGACCTTGAAAATCTCCTTTTATCTCTCATCGATTTGCATGTGCAGTCCGGGCGCGATACCGGAAAGCTTTTGTGTGAAAAATTTAAGAAGAAAAAATTTTTGGCTTAAAAAGATGATTTTAGTTGACTTCGATCAACATTTTAGGTAAACGGATCCGGACCCGTATTCCGACAGTCTCGGAGGGTCCGTAGTAAAATATGGGACTTGGGCGTATGCCCGGAATCAAATTCCGAGGTCCCTAGCCCGAGAAATAAATTTTTGAAGAAAATTATTTAACTGAAAATATAATGGTTTTTGAAAAATTAATAAGATTTGATCTTTTTGGTATCAGGCCCGTATTTTTGGTTCCGGAGTCTGGTACAGGTCCGTTATGATATTTAGACATTATCTGTAGAGTTTTGTGCAAAACGGAGGTGATTTGATGTAATTCGGACCGTTGGTTGAAATGTTAGTAATTTTGAACTATCTTGAAAGTTTCATGAGAGTTTTGATGCTAAATTCGTTGTTTAAGATGTTATTTTGGCAATTTGATCGCACGAGCAAATCCGTATGATACTTTTAGACTTATGTGCATGTTTGGTTTAGAGCCCCGAGGGCTCGGGTGAGTTTTGGATAGGCTACGGAGTTTTTTGAGACTTAAGGAATTTGCTGGTGTGTTGCAGATCTGCAGACTTCGCAATTGCGAAGTCTGGCTCGCAAATGCGATGAAGTTCCATATCATTTGCGATCAGAGGGCAGGGAGGGGGACCCTCACATTTGCGAAGTATTGGTCGCATTTGCGAGTTCGCATTTGCGAGTTCGCATTTGCGAGTTCGCATTTGCGAGTTCGCATTTGCGAACCTGTGAACGCAAATGTGATACTTGCAGCTGTGTAAAACACAACTTAGACGGTATTTTGAACTCATTTCTCAAATTTTCAAACCCTAAGCTTCCATAGGCGATTTTTCAAAGAAAAGTTCTTCCCCAAATCACAGGTAAACAATTTCTAACTCAATTATTTCAATCTATTTCATCTTTTTACAAGATTTCATCACAAAATCTAGGGATTTTTATGGGAAATTATGTGTTTTTTGGGTGAAATTTGGGAATTTCAAAATTTGGAGAATTAGACCTTAAATTGAGGTCGGATTCCAAAACCAATTGCATATCCGGGCTCGGGGGTGAATGGATAATTGGGTTTTGGTCCGAACTTCGAGTTTTGACCATGCTGGCCCGGAGTCGGGTTTTGAATTTTGGGGAAAATGTTATAAAACCTATAATTAAGCACTGGAATCGATTTCTTTAGTGTTTATTGATATTATTAAGTTAATTATGACTAGATACGAGTGAATTGGTGGTGGAATCGAGAGGTAAAGTGGTGATTGAGCTTTGAAATACCCGTTGGCTTGAGGTAGGTATTTGGTCTAACTTTGACTTGAGGGATTAGGGATCCCCGACCTATTTGCTATGTGTAATTCCATGTGTGTGGCGTATGGGTGTGATGACGAGTACCTATGCGCCACCAAATTATCATTTTTAGCTTGCTCCCTTTCCCGTTTCCTAATATACTGTTTCTTGCCTTAATTCTTACTTGCTCATAATTGTTTCTATGTCTAATTGTATCATATTAACTGTTGTTTCTTCTATTGATATACAAATTGTTACACAACTTTATTTAATTTCCTCGTTGTTTGGAGTTGGTTGTTGGAGCTTCATAATATACCTTGATTGGTTTCGCTGAGTAGTTTTAACTGTTCGGATTCCGTAATGGCATAGATTTCCCGTTATTATGATTTAAGATATAGATGTTGTGGAAGGTTCTAAGTTAAATTGTGAAACATCTGTTTTTATGTTGTGACTTGGTACTGATATATTGGGATCGGGTTGTACGCCGCAACAGGAGGAATAAGGGTGATATGTGATTGTTTGGTGGGATCGGGTTGCACGCCGCAACGAGGAGTGATAAGGGTGACATGTGGGATCAGGTTGTGCACCGCAACAGGAGGAATAAGGGTGATATGCGTTGAGGAGTAATAAGGGTAGATTGGTGGGATCGGGTTGCACGCCGCAACAAGGAGTAATAAGGGTGAATATTGATATTGTTATTGTTTATATGGTGGGATTGGGATGCACGTCGCATCAGTTCTTGTTTTAGTATTCATTTCTGCTGAAGTTCATTACTGAGATGTTGAAATTCCCTAAGGATTAGTTATAACTTAATACTAGTAGAGCGACTGATTTCCGTATTCATTTAATGCAAGTCACTATTATATTTCATTCTGTATTTCCTTTCTGTTTTAGTATCAACTGTTGCAGGTTATATATGTTGATTAAGCCCTGCCGTAGCCTCGTCACTACCTCGTCGAGGTTAGGCTCGGCACTTACCAGTACATGGGTCGGTTGTACTGATACTGCACTCTGCACTTCTTGTGCAGATTTCAGAGCTAGTGGCTGATCGAGAGGTTGGTTGCTGTTGCTGCGTTCCGGAGACCCAAGGTAGTCTTGCAGGCATCCATAGGGCCTGGCGTCCCCTTCTATCCTATTTCATTTCTGTTTTATCTACTTTCGAGACAAATATAAACTTTTGTTCAGACGATTATTTGTAGTATTTGTAGACTGTTCGTGAGTTGTGACTCCTGTTCTGGATGGAATTTACCTCGGTTTTCGTTATTAGCATAAAAATAATCTTTTTTAATTGTGTTCTTCCGTATTTATTTTCGCTAAACTACTTTTGTTAAATTTTAATTATTAAAAGATAAAGGAAAAAGGTAAAATATTTTGTAACGTTGGCTTGCCTAGTGAGTACAATGTTAGGCGCCATCACGGCCCCGAAGGTGAAAAATTTGGGTCGTGACAAAAATTTATCTGAATGAGGTAACTAAGAGTGTTGACCAAATTTATCTAAAATTCTGCCCTATCCCTGCCCCATTAACTATTTTGAAAATGTGTTTTGGCCCGCCCCGCCCCATTTGCCATCCCTAAGCACATGCAAAACTCTACTGGTAATCAGGGGCGGACCTGCATCGAGTGTTGAGGGGTCACATGACTCCATTAGCCTCGGCAAAAACCATGTATATATATGATTGTATGTATACTGAGAACCCCTTATATATTTTCCTTGGCCCCCTTGAACATGGAAGTTGAATGGCGATACTGGTTTTTAGACTGCGCTAGTTCCTTTCCTTACCCGTATGCCTGGGTTTGAAACCTACTCTACAACTTGATTGTTTGTTCTGTAAATTGTTTTTTGTAACGTTTTCTTATAAAAAAAAAATCATGGATACTTATCACTCCTTATTTTACTTACTATTACTTCCTTACTAGTCATTTTGTTTATATTTTTTCTATAATCTTTTCTGAATTAGTTTATTTTTACTACGTAATTGTCAATTTATTTTATTCCTTTTCCAGTTCTTTTCCGGTCCTTCCCTCACTCCCTTTTTTTTAACTTTCTACTACTCCCTTACTAGTTTTTTCTTTTATCTTTTAAAAATTAGTTTATTATTAGTATATAATAGTTAATTTATTTTATTCTTTTCCAAATTCCTCCTCACTCTTTGCTTAGAACTTTCTCTTTTTTGAAAGATTTATTTGGGTTGTGATTTTTTATGCATTAGCAAGATATATATTTTCTCAATTCTAATTAGCGATACCTAAACATTTAACTCATATCTTATTAGCTGCAATCACACCAGGACATTCTATATAAATATTTTACATTAAAATTTAAACGTTTGCCCTTTGCATATGAAAATGTATAGAGTCAAGTATGAGCCCATGATGTACTTTTATTATATTAGTACCAAATTAATGATATTCGATAATATTAAATTTGTATTTTGTTGATATTTTATCATAATCATTTACGTTTTCAAAGAATTGCCTTTTGTCGCTAGTAATTTGCGTATATAAAATTATGGTGACTCCGTTGCGCTCAAATCATGGGTCGCCTTTGCTGCTAATACATACAAGGGAAAGTTTTAACTGGTGTAGACGTGTACTTATGTAAAATTAGGTTGCATTGCAAGCGCAGATGCAGTTCTGTTTGTTTTTTCCTTTGTTTTCTCCTTTTCCATTTTTGTCTTGTTCTGCTCACTCTTTCACACTTCAGGCTTTTCGTGGTAGGTAGCTTAAAATTTCAGATGGATGGTGGTTTGAATGGACCATAATGAACTTGGTATCAACTTTTGAAGTTCTATTTGTCTGTGTAATCCTACTTTGTGCAATCATTTGACTATATTACCTTTAACTAACTGATATTCAATTTTAACAATATAATCAATATACTCTTCTTCATGTGTATCCCATGCATTCCCTTCTAGTTTTTCAACAAGAGAAAAAGAGACAGAAAATACAGTGTACATTACGATTTTACAGAGCATTACACGGCCCAAACTTGTACTGCTTGACCACATCAAAAGAATTTATTCATGACTACTGGGTTTTTATGTTCTTAGATACTTTTCCATACAATAAACCAAAAAGATAAATAAAAAGCTTAAACCAATTTCAACAAAGATCTTAGCTTCAAAGACATAACCATTATTCCCACACAGAGACCATACAACAGACACAAACAAACCATACTATACAACACCATGTTTGTTGCTACAACTAATTATTCCTTCCAACAGGAGCAGACACCAGTACTTCCCCTTAAAGTTAATTACCCCTTTGTACTCCTCCTCGTTGCTAGACTTCACCTCTATTGTTCCACTCCAACCTGGCCTAGCCTCAAGAAAAATTTCCAGGCCTTCTACTTCCTCCATAGAGTCAACAACATGATTATAGTTCGTTCCAATATCGACCATTTTGGCTTCTTCATTTTGCTGGTTTTGTACCAGTATGCGTCTTGCTTCCTCTATTTCTTCTTTAACACAGATGTATTTGAACAGAAATCGAGGAATGCCGACAGTCACCATGAAGTAAGTAATTGTAGGGACATTGAGATCGATGAAGTCATGGAGGCAATGCGTAAGATGAGAAGGGGCAGAGCTACCGGGCCAGACGAAATTCCGGTTGAACTGTGGAGGTGTGTGGGTAGAGCAGGCTTGGAATGGCTTACTGCATTGTTTAGTGTTATATTCAAGACTAATAGGATGCCTGAAGAGTGGAGGTGGAGTACAATGGTCCCGTTGTATAAGAACAAAGGTGATGTCCAGAGCTGTAACAACTATAGGGGCATCAAATTACTAAGTCATACCATGAAAGTTTGGGAGAGAGTGGTAGAAATGAGAGTGCGAAGGACGGTGTCTATTTCAGACAACCAGTTCGGGTTCATGCCGGGGCGATCTACCACAGAAGCTATCCACCTTATTAGGAGGATGGTGGAACAATACAGGGATAAGAAGAAGGATCTCCACATGGTGTTTATCGATCTAGAGAAAGCGTACGACAGGGTTCCTAGGGAGGTCTTATGGAGATGCTTAGAGGCTAAAAGGGTCCCGGTTGCCTACATTAGGGTGATTAAGGACATGTATGATGGAGCTAAGACTCGGGTTAGGACAGCAGAAGGCGACTCCGAGCATTTTCCGGTTGTTACGGGGTTGCACCAAGGGTCTGCGTTCAACCCTTTCCTATTTGCCCTGGTGATGGATGTCATAACGCATCATATTCAAGGGGAGGTGCCATGGTGCATGCTATTTGCTGATGACATAGTCCTAATTGACGAGACACGACGCGGCGTCAGCGAGAGGCTAGAGGTTTGAAGACATGCCCTTGAGTCAAAAGGTTTCAGGTTGAGCAGGATGAAGACGGAATACCTCGAGTACAAATTTGGGGCCGAGCCGACGGAAGCGGGAGTGGAAGTGAGGCTTGATTCTCAAGTCATCCCTAAGAGGGGTAGTTTCAAGTACCTTGGGTCAGTTATTCAGGAGACCGGGGAGATCGACGAGGATGTCACACACCGTATAGGGGTGGGGTGGATGAAGTGGAGGTTAGCGACGGGAGTCCTATGTGACAAGAAAGTGTCATCGTTACTTAAAGGTAAATTTATAGAGCAGTGGTTAGGCCTGCCATGTTGTATGAGACCGAGTGTTGGCCGGTTAAGAACTCACACATCCAGAAGATGAAAGTTGCAGAGATGAGGATGTTGAGGTGGATGTGCGGGCATACAAGGAGGGATAAGATTAAGAATGAAGATATTCGAGAGAAGGTGAGTGTGGCCCCCATGGAGTACAAGATGCGGGAAGCAAGACTCAGATGGTTTGGTCACATTCAGAGGAGGAACACTGATGCACCGGTGAGGAGGTCTGAGCGACTGGCTGTGGTGGGTACGAGGAGAGGTAGAGGGAGACCTAAGAAGTATTGGGGAGAGGTGATCAGGCAGGACATGGCGCGACATAGGGTTACTGAGGACATGACCCTTAACAGGGAATTGTGAAAGTCGAGTATTAAGGTTGTAGGTTAGGGGGAAATTGTGAATATTTCTACAGTGCACTAGAGTGAGACTAACTAGTTAGGAGTTAGTCTTAGGATGTTACTGATCAGCTACTGATGATGAGCTTTATCTGTTGGTTATTAGTATACTTTACATCTTTCTCGTATTTCCAATATTTCTTATATTGTTGTTATTTTGTTATTTTATGGTATTTTATGTTATGTTATGGATTTTATGTTATTTTATTATGAGTCTATTGATAGTACTAATATAGCGTCTCTTGTTGCTTTCTTGAACCGAGGGTCTCCTTGAAACAGCTTCTTTACCCCTCGAGGTAGAGGTAAGGTCTGCGTACATATTACCCTCCCCAGACCCCACTTGTGGAATTATACTGGGTTGTTGTTGTTGTTGTTGCTGCTTAGTGTTTGGTATAACTTTCTTCCTTCATTGCAAATGTCAGGAAAAGGCAGCCGTGGCAAAGGAAAAGCAAAGGCCACAATAGACGAGTACTTGGTATGGATTCATCCGATATTGTTTTTTTTTTCTAAGTTGTTACCAACTAACTCTTCCCCTCCCTTTTTAACCTGTGGTTTGCACGGGCGAAAGAGTTAATTGGTAATAGTGGATCCTTTCCTTTTCCCGTTCACCTCTTTTGCTACCTTGGCTGATATTTTAATTAATGCAATGAAAGAAGAAAAGCTTTTAGTATTGGTTGAATGAGATGTTGAAATGGAAGAATATAAGAAGTTTGAATACAGGGAAACCAAGCAAGAAGGGGAAGAGGGAGGCGGGGGGGAGGGGGGGTGGATTGCAAAAGAGTTCATAGATGTGGTATATTTTTTAGGCTTAAAGGAAGAAATAATTGAGAAAGATCAGCTGATTTCCAATGAAACATGATCACTACGTGTACGTTTGCCTATTTCCAAAGTAAAGTAATATGGTGTGAATGGGTGGAAAAGGGGGGGGGGGGGACCAAACCAACAATCCAAGCCTTTTTCCCATGAGGCAGAATTAAGTCGAGCGAATTAAGTTGGGAAATTTTCTTGATCCCACTTGGTTTGAATATGTAACGACCCAACTGATCGTTTTAAACAATTGCGTCTGATTCGGTAGTTTGAGATTTCGAGCAGCTTCACATTATGTATATCGACTTGTGTGCATGGTTGGATTCAGTTTACGGAGGAATCAGAGTTGAATTGGAAGAAGGAACCTAGTTTTGGAAGTTTAAACAGTAAAAATTTGACCGGAATTGGACTTTTGAGTAAACGGCCCCGAAATGGGTCGTGGGTGATCTCAACAGCTTCATATGGTGATTTTGTACTTAGGCGCGCGTCCGAATTCGGATTTGGAGGTCCGTAGGGTAATTTAAGGTGTTTCGGCGAAAGTTGGAAAAAAGTTGAAGTTTGGAAAATGGAGAAGTTTGACCCATAGTTGACTTTTGTGATATCGGGGTCGGAATGCGATTCTGAGAGTTGGAACAACTCCGTTATGTCATTTTGGACTTGTCTGCAAAATTTGGCATCATTCCGGATTGAATTGATAGGTTTTGGCACGAGTTTTGGAAGTTAGAAGGTTTGAAAGTTCCTAAGTTCGAATCTTGGTGTGATTCAATGTTTTGGCGTTGTTTGATGTGATTTGAGACCTCGAGCAAGTCCGTGTTAGGTTATATGACTTGTTTGTGTGTTAGGACGGGGTCTTGGGGGCCTCGGGTGTGTTTTGGGTGGGCTACGGGTCATTTTCCCTTGTTTTTGAACTGTTGTTTTCTGCTTCTGGTATCCTCTTTCGCGATCGTGAACAGCCTTTCGCGTTCGCGAAGCTTTGTTGCTGACCACCTAGAAATTTTTCTTCGCGTTCGCGAAGGCTTTGCTTTATACATCATCGCATTCGCATCCCCCTTACGCGTTCGCGTAGCTATACAATTCCACTGTTCGCGTTCGCGTACTAGTTCACGCGTTCGCGAAGAGCAATCTCTGGGCTATAATATTTTCTTTCTTCGCGTTCGCGAAGCACAACTGGGCAGCCTTCATTTTTCTTCTTCGCAAACGCGATACTTCTTCCGCGTTCGCGATGCTTAAAAACCTGGGCAGACAGAACATATTCCAAAATCGAGGGTTTCACCATTTTCATCACATTTTGACTTCTAGAGCTCGGTTCTTTGCGATTTTTGGTGGGTTTTTCACAAAATTTGATTGGGTAAGTGTTATCCAACTATAATTAAATATATTCCTTGAATTTGTCTTTATTTTTATCATTTAAATTGTGTTTTGGGTTGGGGAAGGAGTTGGTTTTGAAGAAAGATTCTAAAATGAAAAATCGTGATTTGAGGGATCAAATGGTATCAGAATTTGATAAATTTGGTATTGTTGAACTCGTATCGGAATAAGTATTCAGTTTTTGTAAAATTTATCGGGTTTCGAGGTGCGGGCCCGGGAGTCGACTTTTGGACCGATTTTTAGAATTAGATCAAGATTGAGACTTTATGATCCAGAATAGTCTCTTATGTATTTTATCTGTGCTTTGGAGTTAATTTGGTTAGGTTTGAGGTGTTCGGAGGTCTTTTCACCCGAGAAGTGCATTTTAGAGTATCGGTTTGTCGTCTTTGAGGTAAGTATCCTGTCTAACCTTGTGTGGAGGACTTCCCCTTAGGAATTGAGTCTTCTATGCTAATTGTAGTTCATGCATGCGAGGTGACGAGTGTGTGCTCGGACTTATTTGTGGGAAATTTACCTCTAGGATTCTTAGGTCCTTATGTGAAAAGTATCCCGTTATGATTGGGTTTCCTAATTGCTTAACTTGCCTCTAGATGCTCCATATGACGTTGTTAGCTTTCCTTTAATTCTTACGTGTTACATTGACCCTTAATTGTCTTAATTGAAGTGATTGTCTTTCTTATTGTTTTGATACTTCTTGATTGTGGATTCCTCTATGACTTCGTGCTAATATGTTACAGGTCCAATTGTTATGGTTACCGGTGTAGTTATCACGTGCTTATTATGTCTTGTTGTTTTTGTTGAGGTTATCGTGCTTCTTGATTTTTTGTGACCCTTATTATGTACTTGTTGATTCCCTTGCCGGGATGTTATTTCTTATGATATTGTCTCCCTTGCCGGGATGTTATTGTTTATGATATTGTCTCCCTTGCCGGGATGTTGTTGTTATATTCTTGTTCCCTTGCCGGGATTCTTTTATGTTTGATGATGATTTGTAAATGGGAGGGGGTTGCGCGCCTGCAGCAAGATATATGAAATGGGAGCGGGTTGCACGCCTGCAACGAGATATATGAAATGGGATCGGGTTGCACGCCTGCAACGAGATATATGAAATGGGATCAGGTTGCACGCCTGCAACGAGATATATGAATGGGAGCGGGTTGCACGCCTGCACCAAGATAAATGAAATGGGAGCGGGTTGCACGCCTGCAACGAGATATATGAAATGGGATCGGGTTGCACGCCTGCAACGAGATATATGAAATGGGAGCGGGTTGCACGCCTGCAACGAGATATATGAAATGGGATCGGGTTGCATGCCTGCAATAAGATATGAAATGAAAGTGAAATTCTGTGTTTGTTTTCCTTATCCTTGTTAGTCATTGGATTTTGGTATCGTGCACTTTTTGTTTGCTATGTTTATTTGTTGTTACCAATTCAAGTGTTTTAACTGTTCAGATTCCTTTACCGTTGTGATCCTTTGTGAAGGGACCCCCTCATGTTTTCAATATTCTGCCGTATTTATATACATATTTTTCAATACTTCAAATTTCAATAATTGTTTCATCTTCAATTCATTTAGTTACTTAATTAAATTTCCTTAAACCGTCTGAGGTTGTATTTTACTTTAAAAAAATGGAATTTCTACTAAGATAATTTATTAAATTTCTTGTTAAAAGTAATATTTCATTCGATGTTGTACTTTAATTGAAAATGGTACCTTTTTTTAATTTTTAAAAATAACTTCATCTTTTCTTGCTGAGTTCCTAATTGGTTTAAGAGTTTTACTCCACTTATGTTATGTAAATCAGACTCCTTAAACATCTTAATTGTATTGGTTATAGACCCTATGAACTGAGTAACATGAGAACGTTGTGGCATAAAATGAGATAGAAATATGTGGGCACAAGGTGTCGGTGTGCTAAAAGTTTGGTAATTGAGGTTATGATATGAGACATCGAGTTTGAGATGGATGGAAATTGTGCATCAGAAACGATATAATTTTTTTGAGCTGGCATCGCCTTCCTTGTTTGAGTACATTTTTCTTTACGTGTCTGTGTTACTGCTATGTTGGTGTTATTTCTATAAATGTTATGCTTACCTATTTTAGAGATTAGGTACCATCACGACTCCTTCGGAAGGATTTTGGGTCGTGACAGAATAGAAGAAGGAGATATACATTAAAAGGAAGAGAATTAAAGGTTGAACAAAGAGAGTACGCGTTATCCCTTCGAACTACGTAATTTGATTTGTCCAATTTCAAGAATAAATTAATTATTTTTTTCTCCATTGCCTTTGGAGTAAATAGTATTGGAGTATGTGTTAGGAGTATTTATGTGAAGAGATAGTAAAGGTTAATATGATCAATTTTATTGCTAATTAATGTTAAAAGATGAATTTCTTAATATGTGTGAAAATAGCCAAAAAATCACTTATTGTGGACCGGAGAGAGTGTCATATAACCATTTCTTTATAGTATCATCTTCTCCTAGCTCCTTTTTCAGTTCATGATTTAATATTTTGGACTTATTAATTTTCTGTAATTTATTTTAAGCAAAATATTCATAAAATTAACTAGAAAAAAATGGTTGTAACTAGGGGTGTACATAGGTCGGGTTGGTTCGTATTTTACAATTATCAAACCAAATCAATTGTGTTGGGTTATTAAATCCAAAGACCAAACCGAACCAATAAAACTCGAGTTTTTCAATCTCTATTTTTTTCGGATTTTTTTCCGGTAAAATCTTCGTAGAACAAAATATATAACGTGTGCTCAAAATATTTCTTTAATCTTAGTAAGATACAACTATATAAAGTATTTTCCAAGAAAATAATACAAAATATGAGATGTGTCATGGCATTATCTTAAAATATTCAACAATAAAGATAATAAAATTATGTAATATAAATATTGCTAATTAAAGAGCCATAATAAAAATAAACATAATCTAAAAGTACTAAGCCATGCTAAAATAAATAGACTAATAAAGGAGTATTAATTACATGACTAAACGCTAAAGAAAAATAAAAATAGATTATGCATTTTTATCTAAACTTTTGCAAAATAAAAAATAGATATTCAATACATTCACGTTCGTAATATAGAATTGAATGTCTTTGTTAGCATTAGTATTGATTTGATTTTGGTTTGCGCTTTTGTTAGCATTATTTAATTTACTAATATTGATGGCTATAAAACTTATTGGAGCATTCAATAGTTCTAAGTCCAATCTTGAACTAATACCTTAAAAGTTAAAATTATGAAAATTTTTAAGAAATATTTATAAATTACATCATAATAAGTATATTTATATATTAAATATATCTAAAATTTTTATATATGTAATATCGAGTTGGTTTGGTTTCGGCTTGACTTTCTTTAGTTAAAACCAAACCAACCCAATTATGGTCGAGTTTTTTTTCTCAACACCAAATCAAATCAAACCAAACTATAGTCGGGTTTTTATTTTCGGTTTGACTTGGATTATCAGGTTGGTGCGGTTTATCGATTTCCTTTGTACACCCCTAGCTGTAGCATAACTTTTAAAAGTAGAAATTTTCGGATTAAAATAAACCCAAAAAAATCTCTAACTCTTTGATTTATCTATTCGTTCCCCTTATTTCTGGGAATAAATTGCCACTTACAAGCTGAGGAATAGATAAGGATCCTAATTCCCATCTTGGTTTCTGAGTTGGGACTTGAGACACCAATCATACGAAGAAATGACACCAATTAGCCACTATTTAAAAATTAGCTAGTGTATCCTGAATTTCTATTTTAGTTCAGTTTTTCGGGTTAAGAGTATTCTAATTTATCCTGAAGTTAAGATTTTTAATTTATAATTTCAGAACAAAATAAGTACTAGTTAATCTATAAATAGCATCACTAAGAATGTTTACCTGTGCACTTGCCCCAATCATATGGAGTAATAATTTTTGTACTCCCTCGTTCTCAATCAATATAATATAGGTTTGATTCGATACAAAGTTTAAAAAGATAATAAAATATTTTTAAAATTTATGATCTTAAATATATTATAATACTAGTCCTGCAAAGCCCATGCTGAGCCCGGGCCCAAGATCAAGACAATAAAATCCATCATAATGATTTTACTTAATAATAATAATAATAATAATAATAATAATAATAATAATAATAATAATAATAATAATAATAATAATAATAATTTGTGTTACATTTTTAGGCATAACTTTTTAAAGATCATCTCTTCTTAACCATTTATTATTCATTATTTATGTTTTCTGATCATGTCATTAGACAATTATTAAAAGAAATATTTATAAGAAAACAAATGTGCCAAGGAATAAGCATATATCAAAGGGACAAATGTTGATATTTAGTAACATAATTTAAAGTATGCAAAATGATTCCAAATGGACTATAATCATAGATTAAAGAAGATATTTTAATATTTTATGAATTTGTGAGCATAATTTCTAACTAGAGGTAGAAATAAAGAAGAAATTTTAATTGATTATTTTGGTATTTATTGATTAACTGTCCATAATTTCATATGATCATAGTGTATGCTAGAAAAAATATGGTAATTAAAGTCTAGTTTTAGAAAAACCCAAATTCATTGAAACAAAGTCCAAGAATTAATTTAATTTGTCATTAACTCATTAATGCTTTATTTTTAAAAGAAAATTCCGCTACCCAACCAATTAATGATTATATAATTTCTGACAAATTAAATTATTTTAAGAAAAAATATATCTTTGTTTCAATAGCATGTGACCATCAATCGTATTTAATAAATGTGAGATTACAAGTTGATCACTTGCTAAGCACCTCTCCCTTTTCTTTTGTTCTATCCCCATTTGATTAACTAAATTGGATAAAATTTAAATATTTTTTTTTTATTTTCAAGATTCTAATCTATTAATTTTAAAAAAATTGAAATTTATTTTCCATTGTATAATTGAGTTAAATCATTAAATCTAAATTATATTTTCAAAATATTTTTTCTATTAAAAATAAGGCCGAAGAGAAATTTAATTATAATTTTAGAAGTACTATGAAAATTTGATCGACAGAGTACTCTCCCAATATCAAATGAGTTCTTCAAGGTTCTTGTTATCATCATTTTAAATTTATCTTTGTGCATAATTATTCACCATCATTCACAACTTTTCAAGCATTTTTGAAGGGCTTAAAGAATAATATATTTACCAAATTAAATATAGGAACCTAAGCAAAAAAGAAATAAAGTAAGGGCAAAAAACTTATGGTGCATACTTTACCTGCAAAAAGTTAGGTTAAGGAGCTATGTATTACCAAAAAAGGTTTGAAAGTATTTTGATTTATTGGAAACATATTTTAGTATATGAAGTAATAAATAACAAATATAAGGACATATTTGGAAAAACAAACCCCTTTGGTTGGCAAGCTAACAAGATAGTTACAATGTAACTAAGGACTACAAAACTCTTTACACGGTCCATATATATATATACACACACTAGTTCTTGAGGCTCGTGCTAAGACCAGGCCCAAACTCAAGATATAAAATAGATAATTTAATTAAAGAAATATAGTTTATGTTAGTAAAATTAAATTTCAAGTATTTTTTCAATATATAAAAGCAAAACTTTCAATTCACTCCTTTAATATTTTAACTTTCATTTTGATGATTTTTTTTTTACTTCAAATCACATGCGGAGCCAGAATTTGAACTTTATCAATTCTGAATCCTAGTTTTTAAAGTTATTTAGTTCTAAATTAATAATATAGATATTTAGTGAATTTTTAAGATAAATTGAGAATAATTAGAACCCACGTGATTTTACTAACCACAAACAGTTAAAAGCGCTCTCCTTCCATATTAAAAATTACCCCCAACAAGTTGCAGATGTAATTTTTTGAGAGGGAAATTGCAAAAGAACAGATAGACAAGGGTAATTGTTTGGTTGATGGACTGTGTCTTTTTTCATGCTAAAAGCCTCACCAAAATGCAGAAATAATTGATAAAAGTACTGCTTATGTAAGAAAAAAGGAAATGGTTAGAAAAATATTAAATTCTTGATTTTAACCTCTAGTTTATTAAATTCTTACAATTGAGAATTAGAAAAATTCCGTGCCTGCAATCTTTATTCGACGACCTCTTTTGAACTATACAGTAGTATTCATGAATGATGTATATGTATCAGATATTGAAAACAAAATATGATAAATTTGAGGACCAATTTTCTACTGCCCAATGAAGAGAGATTGAAAGTTCATGCTTAATGATATACGGTTGCTGAGATTTTAACTTATTAACTTTGGCTCTATCGAGAACACTCCCAGTTCGAGTATTTGGATTAAGTTTATTTTACTACACAATTGTGCGTCCGAATTTGCTTTAGTGATGGAGTGGCACACCATTAAGGGTAAAACGATTAAAAAGTCTAAAGTTTAATTATTTTTAAATAGAAAAATATTATTTTTTCTTGAACAAACTAATTAGAAATTTTTTGTAGAATGTAAAACACATATAGAGGTCGGGGCATTATGAACCTCACTATGATACATTACATAAATATATTTTTTACTATTTTATTACTATATAGAAGCAGCTTAGGAAGCAGGTCAGGGTTGTCACGCCTGCTTACCAAGGGCAACTTGGTCTTTTTAATATTTTACCGAAAGCTGCTGCAAGGAGTCCAACGTGGTGCAAGAACCGGTTCTTCTGTTTTACTACTGATTCCTTTGACTCTCTCTCTTCTATATCCGATGGTCATATTTCTTCTTTTTAAAAATCTCCATGTTTCTCAATTTGTGTCTCTCTTTATTTGGTTTTTTCTTGCACTACTTCTAAGATTTGATCCCTGCGTTTGGAGATAATTACTTCTCTTTCTTCGTGTGTTGCTTCTGGGTTTAAATAAGTCTCAGGAATCACCAATTGCTTGCTAGGTTTTAATTGGTTTTCTTTGGCAACTTTGCTTTCAGTTTGCCTGTTATGTGTTTGTGAAATTGCATGTCACAAAGGGAAAAGAAAAGAGTAGTTCAAAGTTGAGAGAATTGCATGAATACGAAATTATTAGTACAAATTAGTGGAAATTTGTGTGTTTATTTACTTCTTTGAAGTTTTGAATATGTGTTTGTAAGAGGGGTTGATTGTTGAAGAGAGAAGTATCATGTATTCATGCTTAAATTTTGATGCCCTTCTCCGAATCTTGAGAATCCAAATTTTCCAAGGCAGAGAAGATTATTGTGAGACAAACTGAAATATTTTTTTGACTTAATTCCTGGGTTGGCACTTGGAGGTCTGTGAAGGAGAATGAGAAAGGATTAAGTTTCTTATTTTCTTTCTCACCCATTTATGTAATTTCAAGTATATAGCTGTATAATTTATTATACGTGGCTTCTCCTATTATAGTCAGATCTTTTTTTTTATTCCTTACTTTTTTTCTGCAGGTTGAGCTTTTTGTTTGAATCGCTTCTATCTTCTATACTAATTCTACGCTCTGTTGTTGGTTTGTTCTGCCATCTTCTCATTTTGTTCTCCTCAACTTGTTGTTTTAAGCTTCAGGTTAGTTTTTCCCTCAAATATTATTACTTTTAATTTGGGTAAGTTCCATCAACTTTTATTCTTTAGGATTTTGAAATCGTAGCTTCGGTTGTTGAATCTCGTGCAAGTTAGGTTCTGGTTGTATTGGCTGCAAGCGGAACGTAGGCGCTTTAGGTGTGTGTTGACCATGCACTCTCGCTTCGTGTAATGTCAGGGGAGGTATGAAATGGTTATCTCGGCCGGGAATCAAGCCCCAACACAAAGAGCTGTGGGCCAGGTTGCTTTGCTTTATCGTATCAATCAGTATTGTGGATTTTCGCCTGCTCATTCGGCTTGGGGATCTGAGTTGTTCAGTCCTTTGAGTTGCTTTCTAGCTCCATTAGATACGAATGTGCTTATTAAATAACTGACTCAACTGCAACACCCCGATGGAATATTTTTTGGGAACATGTAAAGACATCAGAATTTACATATTTTGCAATGGAACTCATTCTTACTTTTACAGAATACAATTGAAAAATTAAATGGTTATCTTCGTACTAAATTGTAGTATATTACTACTGCTTCTGCCGCCATATTTTTGTTTCAGGTTTCACTCCGTGTTTAGGTAAGTGCACATTCTTGTGTGTGTTCAGACTTTCGAACTCTGGTGAGTATCGCTCTTCCGTTGGCTTTTACTTTGTCCACTTCGTTTCCATTGGTTAGTTTCTTTGCATTGAGATATCGACTTTCCACAATGTAGACAAAAAGAAGGCCCTTTTAGTTCTACAACGACCATACAGAGCTGAATTAAATTGAATTGGAAAAATGTTGTTTGCTTGACAATTTAGCTATTCGTGACTCAGCTAATGCATCATCTTCTTGGTCTAGCAGTATTTTTATGAAGCAGGATTCTCCTGTTATAAGAGGGCTCATTGCTTTGTTGTGAAACAGGTTAGGTAATTTTGTTGTCGCATATAAATAGTATAGAATTACATTACTTGGAACAAAATAATGAAAAATAAAAAAGTGGGTGAAAGCTTTTTAAGCATTATTGTATCAAACAGGAGTTGAAAATGAACTTTAGTTAATTGTGTCCTGAAGCTTTACCCTGATTTGAATGTCGCCTTTAACCCCTCTTTCTTAAATATTGAGTTTTTTTTCCTAAAAAGAGGTCATGTGATTTTTCTTACATTTTACTACTGATGAGAAATTTGAGAAATAGAAGTAGCTATAAGTTTATGTTAGTTGACCTTTTTCTTGCACTTGTACTGTTATAGATATATGCTCATGTATCCTCATTCTAAATGTCTTAAATGTTGAGTGGCTTCATATACTTCATCCTTATTATAGGATTCGTCTGAAGTTGTGAGATTAACTCTTTGATAGGAAAGATCTATTATCTAGCAATGGCTATATGTTTATATCATATATAATATGATACGACAGAAAATTAGGAAATTTCAGATTAATTATTTTGCTTATATGCTTTGTGGACATAACCTTGAAGCCTATTATTTTTACTTGCATATTTTACATTTTTACGTACGCACAAACAAGCTTTGAGTCTTATGGGACATCTATTGGAAACAAAAGGAAAATTGAGGATGGTTCTAAGGAAGAGCTCTTTCCCAGAACAAGAAAGAGAGGAAGAAAGTGACAGAAGTGGGTATATTGAAGAAGGATCCTGACCAACTAAAATATCAGATTCAGAAACTAGAAGTGATGAGTAAGTTGTTCCACATATAATTCTTTTCTTTGGATAAGTTGCTGCATTTAAACTCTGTGATACTTCTTATATAATTGAATAAAATGCTCTATTTTTAGATCATTTGTAATTGAATAAAATGCTCTTGTGCTTAACATTTCGTTGATCTCTGGAGATTGTTTTGAGTGACATTGAAGAAAGACTGAGAATTATAAAGTAATGCCTATTCATCACGTTCAGTAAAGTAAAAGCAATGAGTAGAGGAAGGGCAGAAGTAGGAAATAATCTGAAGTGGATTAATTAAAGCTCGAAGAATTACTTTAGAAAAATTCATGAGTAAACTGAAGAGTGGCTACTACCAGTAAATCAGTAATATAACAATGGACCTGTGGTCATCTTGAGTTAATTGGTTTAAATTTTCACATAGCTTTTAGCTGTCTCATAGTTTTTTAGTTGTATTTTGTTAATTAAACTGTAAACTTTAAAACTTTATACCAGATGGGAGTGGTGTAGTGCAGGCTATTTCTGGAGAACATTATTTCTGATATTTTGCTCTGTTCCTTTCTTTAACATATTTACTTTGTTGGTCCACTTCTCCTTTATATGTCGTTTGTTGCTTAAAGAAAGAAACAATACATACTTCTATGAACCTCGATGCTAATTCATAGGCACAACTGTGTTATTGTTTCCTCTTAAGACTAGAAAAGGAACTTGATTGGTTAGATTTCTCCAAGAGCATTGTAGAAGCTGTATCACAAGATGAATGACATTCTTTTGAAAAAGAGTGACCAGCTTCTTTTTGAGAAAGCACCAACATTTTATCTGTTCAACTAAGCATGTAGAAACAAATTCCAATTTAAGTGACTTTTCTATGGAAGTAAAAGCTCATGGAAAGATTAAACTAGATAGCTATACGATGTGAGTAGAGTGAGTTACTTTATGTTACAGTGAGGCTATACTGTTAAGAACAATAGATTCTTATGAGAGTTTAGAGATTGCTGGATGAGTTTAGATGATTAATTTATAACGTGGAAAGGCAAGGGATCTACTATTAGGTGCCTATCAAATTAGAGTTAGCAGCTCTTTTAAAAACAAAGGTAACAATTTGTGCTCCTCTAAATAATGAATGAGCTATTTTTTCTCTCCCAATAAAATATGAATGAGCTAATAACCTATTTTCCATAGCTTGAATCAGATCTAACAGTTCCTTAGACAGTTCATTGCAAAAGGGATTGTGTGATTCTTTATGTACTGATTAACACAAAGAGGGCTGCTTACTAAATACTTGATTGCATTGTAAAAGCACTTGATTGTTTGATTCTTTATGTACTGCTTACTAAACATTTTATGTACTCATTATGACTTAATTTACTCTTTCATACATCAGCTAACTGTAGTAACCGGTCACCTAATATTGTCATCCAAGTCTTTAAGTGCTTTAGCTGTTCTATGATGCATATGTTACTTCATATTAGAGGATTTATATCTCAGTAACCGCATAAAGTGCAATACTTGCAATAGTACTGGTACTGGAGAGGCATTTGCTTCTTCGTAACAGTTTCTTTCAGGTTATACTAGGTTTTCTTTGATTCTCAACAAAGCTTAATACTTTCGAGGTTGCTCAGTTTATAGTGATACTGAAGGCATAATCCAGCAAACTGCAGGGATCATATTTGGTAGAGTCAAGGTGCCGTGAAAGCTTACTTAGAATTGAGCATGAGATATACCATATCACATTATGCTTCACATGTAACTTTAAGTGTTACCGTGTGGCATCTTTAAGAATATAATATAGAATACTCCTATTTATTGTCTTTCTAAGTTTTAGTTTAATGATTTCAGTCTTCATTGATTCAGTTGACATACTAAGGACAATACTTTTCTAGATGACAAATATCTCATATCAATGGCTGTATTTTACTATTTATCACTCTTTTTCTTGGAAAAGAATTTCCAAACCTCTAAACCTTTTAAAATCTTATTGTAAATTTATATAACTTTTTATCAGATGCCAAGTTGAGAGAAGTGTATATAAATACTGCCTGAAAAATATTATATAGATTCATACAATATTTCTCTAAACAAAATATAGTATAATACAGAATGTTGCACGGGCCTATCTTATCTAGTTATAGTTGATAAGTGTTTCAATCTCATCTATTTAAAGGCAGGGCATACAATAGTTGATAAGTATTTTAATTTCATCAAAAAGAACAGCTACTATTAGGTTCTCACCTCACAAATTTGAAAAATCTAATTAGTGTAGTTATCCTTATCATAATTTTACTAATTGTAGCAGGGATATATTAAGCATTGCATTTTGGACATTGTTTCATTTCGGAACATAAAAAAGTTAAGAAAGTTCCTAATTAAGTCTAATTAGTCTATGTGATTAGTAGTGTCGTGCATGTAATAGCACATTATTTATTTTTACAATAAACGAACTAGCACCTATTTTAGATCTAAATTGGACAACCTCTTATCTTCAGGCGCTATGGACAGATAATAATTTCATATCCTTTAGTGGTCATAAATTAAAACAAGGATTTGGTACGGAATATTCACTGCGTAAGAGTGCTTTGAATAAAAATACTTCCTTTTGTTCTTTTCGTTTTCTTTTACTCCATCTGTTCCAGTTTAGGTGAATCTATTTCTTTTTTGGTTCATTTCAAAAAGAATGAACTCTTTCTATATTTGGTAACAATTTAGCTTAAAGTTACAACTTTATCCTTAATGAGAAGCTTTTATAATCACACAAATACTCTGGGCCCCATTTGGACTTGTTTAGGACCACAATTCCAAAAGTCTTCATTTTTTTCTTAAACTTCGTGCCCAGTCAAACAAGTTCACATAAATTGGAACGGAGGGAGTAATTTGCAAGGAAGGAAAATGGTTAGCGTGGGCTGCACGTAACATATTATCTGTTTATTTCTGATTTTTTTAAGATCATAGTCTCTAACTTAAACCATGAGGTAGAGTCTCTTAATTAAAGTGATAAAACTGAGATCTGAATGTCATGGCATATGTGCACAGTATGCTATGCCTGGAACGCCTCAACAAAATGGTGTTGCAGAAAGACGTAATCGAACACTTATGAATATGGTTAGGAGCATGATGAGTAATTCCTCATTACCCAAATCGTTGTGTATGTATGCTCTTAAAACCGTTGTATATTTATTAAACAGAGTTCCTAGTAAGGCAGTTCCAAAGACCCCTTTTGAACTGTGGACAGGAAGTAAACCTAGTTTAAGGCACCTGCATGTTTGGGGTTGCCCAGCGGAAGCTAGAGTTTATAATCCACAAGAAAAGAAATTAGATTCTCGAACAGTAAGTAGTTACTTTATTGGTTACCCAGAGAAATCTAAAGGGTATGTGTTTTACTGTCCAAACCATAGTTTGAGAATTGTTGAAACCGACAAGATTCATTGAGAATGGTGAAGTTAGTGTGAGTGTTGAAAAGCAAAGTGTGGAAAATAAAATAAGTGAGGGTCAATATTCTATTACCCACGAATGTGCCTACTTCCACACAAATATCAAATATTGTTCCAGTTGTTGAAGAACACTTTGACAACACTGATATTTGGATGAAACACTTTATGAAGAAACTAACCCATAAATATCTGATATTAAGAAAATCTCAAAGAGTTAGAAAATCGACTATCTCGGATGATTACGTAATTTATTTGCAAGAGTCAGATTTTGACATTGGTCTTAATAAGGATCCGATTTCATTTTCACAAGCCATAGAAAGTAATAAGTCTGACAAATGGATTGATGCCATGAAGGAAGAGTTAAAATCCATGGAATACACTAAAGTTTGGGATCTCGTTGAATTGCCAGAAAGTTCTAAAAGAATCGGGAGTAGATAGGTCTTTAAAACCAAACGCGATTCAAATGGCAATATTGAACGATATAAAGCCAAACTTGTTGTCAATGGTTATACTCAGAAATGAGGCATTGATTATGAAGAGACCTTTTCACCGGTCTCAAAGAAAGACTCGTTAAGAATTATTATGGCTTTGGTGGCTCATTATGATTTAGAGTTATACCAAATGGATGTAAAAATTGCCTTTCTTAATGGAGATCTCGAGGAGGAAGTTTATATGGACCAACCAAAGAGTTTCGAAACTAAAGGAAAAGGTCAAATAGTGTGTAAACTGAAGAAGTCAATATATGGACTTAAACAAGCTTCACGACAATGGTATATAAAATTTAATGATACCATAGCATCTTTTGGATTTATGAAAAATATCGTTGATCGGTGTATATATCAAAATATCAGTGGGAGCAAGTTTATATTTTTAGTCCTATATGTTGACGATATTCTACTTGCTGCTAATGATTTAGGTATATTGCGTGAGATTAAAGATTTTCTCTCTAAGAATTTTGAAATGAAAGATATGAGTGAGGCATCTTATATGATAGGAATAGAAATATTCCGCGATAGATCATAAGGATTATTGAGATTGTCTCAGAAAGGCTATATCGAACGAGTTCTAGAGAGATTTAACATGAACAATTATTCAGCAGGAATTGTTCCAATTCAAAAAAGGGACAAATTTAGTTCATGCAATGCCCTAAGAATGATGTAGAATGAAAAGAAATAGAATCAATTTCTTACTCTTCTATTGTTGGTAGTCTGATCTATGCTCAGATTTGCACAAGACCGGATATTAGTTTTGTAGTCGGAATGTTGGGAAGATATCAGAGTAACCCAGAAATTGATCACTGGAAAGCTGCAAAGAAAGTTTTGAGGTACCTGGAAGGAACGAAGGATTACATGCTTATGTATAGGAGATCCAAGCATTTGGAAGTTGTTGGATACTCGGATTCAGATTTTGCTGGATGTATTGACACTAGAAAGTCTACGTTTGATTATTTGTTCCAATTAGCTGAAGGAGCAATATCGTGGAAGAGTGTCAAACAATTTGTCATTGCTACATCCACGATGGAAGCAGAATTTGTTGCATGTTTTGAAGCCACGATTCATGTATTATGGCTGTGAAACTTTATTTCAGGACTTGGGGTTGTCAATACCATTACCAAGCCGCTGAAAATTTACTGTGATAATTCTGTAGCAGTATTCTTCTCCAAGAACGATAAGTACTCCAAATGTGCCAAACATATGAAATTAAAGTACTTTACCGTCAAGGAGGAAATTCAGAAACAAAGAGTGTTACTTGAGCATATTAGAACAGATCTCGTGATTGCAGATCCGTTAACGAAAGGTTTACAGCCAAAGATATTTAAAGAACACGTACATAGAATGGGTCTTGGCTGTATTTATGATTGATGTATTTATGATGTTTTGACACTCTAAGCTCATTTACGTGTTTCTGATACACATTTGTGATTTCCTGTTTCTTATAATGGTGTACACATTATTGTTTTGAGATGTTACAGGATAAGTCTCAGTAGACATTATTGTGGACCATAATATTTTATAGCTTATGAACCTGATACGATAAATTACTAATGTTGTAGTATATGGAAGGGAGTATGTAGACAAATTATATATAACCGCCATAACTCACATTTACTAGTTTATTGTATTGTGGTATTTATGATGGACATTATAGAAGAGATTTGTTTATGCACAATTAATATTCCTATATTAAATATTAATATTATGTGATTATTGGGCCAAGTGGGAGAATGTAAGATTTTCTTACGTTTATTGGTGGCCCAATAAGTTTAAGGCACATAATTAATATTTAATTAATGAGTAAATCTCATCCGTCTGATCGGTTACTTGAAGGACATACCGGATTAAGTGAGAACCTCTATAAATTGGTCATCTCCCTACCCATTAGGTTTACCGTATTTTTTTAATTCTCTCTTCCATCACTAAAGTCGGCGGTAACGTAAAGCTAGGGCAAGGGGCGAGAAATCAATTTCAACTAACGCTCCCGCTTCACGATAATGACTTTCGCTTCAGGTATGTTTTCTATAACAATTTTGTGTTAGATTATCATGTTCAAGATCCTAGTATAAATTAGTGTTTATGCTTACATTTTGACCTCTAGTTTATTATTTCGGACAATTGAGAATTTTAGAATTTGTCTTAGCTGGATTGCTAAGGCGGTTAAGTTAGTATTTCTTTTTGTTACGATAACTGCGTGTTTTAAGTTCGTCTTTTATGATCGAAAAACAACATAAAACAAATTTAAACGGCAACGGAACTGAAATATGTAGCATGTATTTGTTGAATTCGAACACACACACGAACCTTCACGCCGAAATATTAATAGGAACGTACCTTCAACTTTTAGCAGAGAGCCTTCTACGATAGGCACAAGAGTATTTATAGGCCTACGTAGGCTAGGGACTCTTAGGTAAAATTAGCCCTAAGAACTTTTCCATAAATTATTATTGCCCTAGGACTTCTAATAAAAAAATATTTCTTTCCATCAACCATATATACATAACTACATAATATTATATGATATATTATTTACTTGAGAAACAAGGTAAATAATTTATTACCTAATATGTGAGTCACACTAGATCTTTAGAAGAAATGGTAAATTTCTAACTATATTTTGATTGTCTTTTGCTTTTATAGCTTGTATTTTTTTATTTTTTTTATATTTTAGAATGTAAACTCATGTATCTTGCGACCGAGATTTGATGACCTCTTTTGAACTATATGCGGTGGTATTATCGTGAATGATTATATATATCAAAAATTCAAAACATATAAATTTATGCGACAAAATTTAGGATCCCCTGCATTAATATAATGTCCAGTAATTCTCAATAGATTAATTAGATGATGCCATGTGTGCAGCTGAAGTTTCAATGGCCTGGATTTATGTTATACTATTCTTTCTTTATTTGCTTAATTAATAAATAATGCTTAGAAAATTAAAAAAAATTGACATGATCAGTTTACGCCATTTTCTTACCTTCCTTCACTAACTTTGTTCTCTTCTTCAACATTGTGATTTTCTTTACACTCATTATTACACTTTCACATTATTTTAAAGTAACCAAAATCTCATTTATTTCATTTTTCTAGATGCCAATTTTTTTAACATTCACTTAGTAGAAGAAAATTCAGTTGAGTTTCCAGAGAAAACATACCTTGTTCTACATGGATATGATGAATTTTCTTAAATTTAAGATTCACAAATTGATCATTTATTTGAAAAAAGAATGATCTGGACCATTTTTTATGCAGCAGCGACCATTTTTTGTCTATTTAATAAATAAATAAATAAATAACAGAAACTATAATTTATTAATAATGCAAATAGACAACTCTAAAAATCACAAAGTAAATCCAAGCCTTTGAAACTTCAATTGCACACGTGGCATACATCTAGGTAGCTATTGAGAATTGCTGAATATTAGAGCACCGGAGGGAATCTCATCCCGAGTTCGAGATGTTCGAGGCTACTACCGTAACTAATCCCGTGCAATTTGGTCAAATTTATGATTACAAATACTATTATTGGGAAAAAAATAAAATGACTAATGGATCTTTTGATTATACAATATAGTACGTGAAAAATGAAAATTAACTAACGTAATAAACACCAAAAGATAAGACGGTCTTTTCTCGAATAGAAGAGAATATAATGAATGGCTATCTAATTATCGTATCATTTATTAATTTTGCACTTAGCAAAAGTCTATTTCTGTAATTGTATCTTTTTTGCATTTTTATTCGAATTTCGCAAATGTATCTTTATCTATGATAATGTCAGTTCTTCACAAAGAAAACAAACTCAAAGAAGTCTGAAGTTTTAAAGAAGAAAACTAATTGAGCACCTAATATTGTGAAAAGTGTTTTTTTTTCTTTCAATAATAAATATTAAAGAAAGCAAAAAACTAAATTACTTGTGAAAAGTGTTTAACTGTTCTTTGAAACGTTAATTTCATACGTGATCATTGACTTTTACTTATTAGTAAAGTCAGAAAATTGTTTTTTTGTATTACTGGACCTCTTGTATCAACAGAAACCTAGAACAACTTCTTTTCTTTTTTTTTTCTGTCTAGTTAAAGTCACGAATTTTACCCGTTGTATTAATAAAATCAAAATATTAATTTTTCATTTATCAAAATCACTGAATCACGTGTTAGTTTCATAGAAATAGTACAACTCCGTAGAAAGTCAAGTTTTTGTCACTGGAAAAAGACACCATTGCCACATCAGAAAATTTTTTTTAAAGAAAAGAAAATTCCAGCTTGATATCCATATTTTCAAGTATAAACAATTAACAAAACACCAACAAGGGTTGTGGTGGAGAAGTAAATACTCCTTTTACACCAACAATTACAGAAAATTTGATGCATGTTTAATTATGATAATTTTTAGAGGATATCGTCTTTGAATTTCTTAGCTTTCTGTTTACTCCATTTTCTGCTTCTTAACTCCATCACAATCTTGATTGAACAAACAACAGCCATAGTGGTCTCTGAGAAAAGAAAAGAAAAGAATCTGTCTATTTTGCTTTATCATTTACTCTTTTGAATCTTTTAGAAAGTGATTAAAAAAAAGATCACGTATAGAAAAAGTGAGGCCTTCACATAAAAAGAGAGTTTAATCTAATCTCAAGATTCTCTTTCTACTGAATTTTCATTCATATGCGAAAAGGCAAAAACCAGAAATCCTGTCCCTAGAACAAACCACTAATCCATTTGAAAAGAACAATTGAGTAATTAGCCACCAAAAACTGGAAATTTTCAATTCTGTCATGGTTTCCAAAGGATGGTTGTTTCTGCAATCATAGAAGTCACAACATAACGATCCATGTTTGAAGATGGCCTCCTATCCTCTAAGTATCCTTTTCCTGCCTGTATTGAAAAAATTAAGTTTACATATTAAAGTGGTGTAAAGATGACGTGTCATGACACATAGACTGGTCAAAGAGATATAACTGGCAAAGAGACACGAGTTGCAACAGATGCGAGCAGAGGCAAAGGAAGAGGCACGAGCGGTTATGTAAAAGACTCAGTGTTCGTGCTTATTTAGGTTCAAGAATTAAGGGGAATGAATCTGACATTACATGGGAGTATAGATACAGTATTTATTGAGCCTTAAATACTAAAAACGTTAGAGAATCTATATTAAATGCAATGATTATGTAACGTAGCATTTAATGTCTTTAATTGTCCATAATGGCCTTATTATGACAAAGGCAAAACGCATATCCCCAAAATAGCTATAAAAGGGAGAGAATGGGTCAATTGTAAGGGAGACGAAAAAACAATCTGAATATACTGGTTTACTTGCTTTCTTCTGATTATATCATTGCTAGTAAAATTACTCTCTTTCATATATACTTTTCATTATTAGTAACCCGAGTTCTTCTAAAATTAAAGCTTTGACCGAAATCTCATTTTTTGGTTAAACAAATTGGTTCTGTTACCGGAAATCTGATAATCTACCCTCTTTTAGCTTAACTTTCCTTGTTACATCAACCATGTCGAACAACAATGACAGCATTCAAGGAAACCAAGAAAACCAACAACTTCAGGGAAATCCACAGGGTAATCAAACCCCGGTCCCTTCTCCACGAGGCTCTCCTCGGCGATCTCGTGAAGGCTCTCCTGATGGATCTCATACAAATGAAAACGCTCAATTTGAAAATGTTGAAGCTATCGATGAAGCTTTGCAGAAACTAATTGTTGCACAGGTCAGTAAAGCTCTTGAGGCTTTTGCTAGCCAGTTACCTGTTGCATCACCCACACCCACTCCAAACAACAACACTTTGGAGAACCCTCGTTCCGGGCTTGTCAACTCAGGTAGCGGTGGAACCCCCAGCGAATCACAGGAGGGAGAACCAGGTAACTTAGTCAATTCTGATTTACAAAATTTAGTACTAACATTGTAAAAATAACTCAAGGAGCAAAGTGACCGCATAGAGCAAATACCTGGGGTGCCGCCCGTAATTAAAGGGATAGATACAGATAAATACTTGCAACAACCCTGGAAGCCAAGTGCTGCTCCCCTCCTGATTCCAAAGAAATTCAAAATGCCTGATATTCCAAAATACGATGGAACAACAGACCCATGAGACCACGTGACTGCATTCACAACAGGCGTAAAAGGCAACGACTTGACCAAGAAGGAGATTAAATCAGTATTAGTCAAAATAATCGGTGAAACACTCACCAAGGGTGCATTAACATGGTATTCCCTTTTACTCAAAAATTCTATAAATTCTTTTACTGAGCTTGTAGATTCTTTCATCCAAGCACACTCGAGAGCTCAAAAAGTCAAAAAAAGAATGGAAGATATTTTCAAGATCAAGCAAGGCGACTCAGAATTGCTTAGGGAGTTCGTGGACAGATTTCAACGTGAAAGAATGACATTACCACGTGTACCTGATAATTGGGCAGCTATAGCTTTCACAAGCAATTTGAATGAAAAGAGTTCAGAAGCTACTAGGCGACTCAAGGAAAGTCTACGTGAATTCTCAGCTACAACGTGGAATGACGTTTACAACAGGTATAACACGAAGCTAAGGATAGAAGAAGATACTATTCCACGATTCCAAAAAGAAGAAAAAGTAAGTTCGAGACGGGCGGAAACCAAAAAAATGTCCGGTAAAAACAGGTACGATCCATACATGGGACCTGCGGGAAAAAATTCACGATCAAAACAGGGCAGTCAAAGGTATGATCACAGATCAAGGAATAGAGAGTCAGGCTCTTCATCAAGATTTAGGAATGACCGAAACACCCATGAGTCACGAGATGATGATAGAAATTTGAAGGCGAGATTTGGCGGTTACAATTTCAATGTGAGCACTTCCGAGCTCGTAGCTGTTTTGAGAAGCATGGGTGACAAGGTACGATGTCCAAAAGAGATGAGATTGAATCCAAACACGCACAACCCTGATCATTAGTGTGAGTTTCATAATGATCACGGGCATAAAACAGCAGACTATAGATTTCTACAAAGTGAAGTTGATCATTTATTAAAATAAGGGTATCTCACCGAGTTATTCAGTGAGAAAGGTAAGCAAGCTTACATGAAGAATAGGCAAGAATCCCCTAAACCCCCTTCTCCAAAAAGGACCGTTAATGTTATAAGCGGGAGTGAAGACATCAATGGCGTAACGTACACTGTAGCTAATAAAATTTTCAAATTCACAATTACCCAAGGAAAACAGGTGCGACATGTATTAGAAGAAGATAACATTACATTTGATGATACTGATACGGATGGCGTATTATCTCTTCATAATGATGCCTTGGTAATATCTTTAATTGTACATGACACTAATGTGAAACGAGTTTTGATTGATCCAGGTAATTTCGTGAACATTATTTTGCTAAGAGTATTACGTGAGATGCAAGCTGAGGATAGATTAATACCAAAGGCACATACTTTATCTGGATTTGACAATTCTAGTGTTGTGACGAAAGGAGAGGTAACACTCACCACATTCGCAGAAGGAGTTGTCAAAGATACAAAGTTTCAAGTAGTAGATATGGAGATGACTTACAATATGATCCTTGGGAGACCATGGATCCATGAAATGGATGTTGTTCCTTCAACCTTGAATCAAATTATCAAATTTCCATCACCATTGGGAATATGTCAAATCCACGGGGATCAACTTACATCTAGGAGCATCAATTATGTAGTAGATTCAAGTACGAAAAAAGAAGAAAAATAGCAATCACAGAAGGCAGTTGAGGGCACCACAGCACAAACCTCAACAAAACAAGGGCGGACAGATGTGGATTCGAGGCCTGATACCGTTCAAGAACCAGAAGAACAGGAAAATATCAAAACAACAATTGAAGAAGTGGAGGCTGTGACGTTATTTGAACAATGGCCTGATAAGAAAGTCTACGTAGGGGCTAATCTAAGCCAAGGCATGAGAGGTAAGTTAATTGAATTTTTGAAAACTAACGTGGACTGTTTTGCTTGGTCCCACTCTGACATGACATGAATACCACCGGAGGTAATGACTCACAAATTGAATGAAGACCCAACGTACCCTCTGTAAGCACGTGATTTTTGCCCTATATGAGAATTACTCCCAAAAAATTCAAAAATAAAATAATTTTTCTTGGTGTGCAATTTTTGTGATATTTTGTGTAACTATTTGTATGTTTGTCTATGCATGTTTATTTGTTAAATTAATAAAAAATACAAAATATGTCGCATTTTGCATGTAGGATTTAATTCTACAATTGTTAATAATTAAATTTGTTTACAAAAATTAAAAATTACAAAAATAGGCATCTTTTGCATTTTTAGCATTTAATGTCCAAATGAACAATTTTATGCTTAATTATTACTTAATTGTGCGTTAATTGTTATTGGAAGTTAATTTGCGCTTTTATAACTTAATTTAGTTCTTAATAATAATTTAAGTACTTTTATAATTTAGTTTTAGAAAAATAAAAGAAGAAAAGAGAACAAAAATACAAAGAAAAATCGGATTGGGCCACTTCTTCAATTTCAAACCACAGGCCCAAATAATTGCCCAACTTTCCCCATGACCCGGTCAACTTCAAACCGGGTCGACCCGGTCCGCTCCATTAACCCAACACCCCTTCTTCATTTTTGTCCAACACAAAACAAAACCAAAAAAATAAAAAAATAAAAGGTGAATTATAACTATTAATAGTTTTATTTTTTGTTTTTTTTATATATAAAAAATCCGAAAATATTTTATTTTATTATTATTATTTTTTAAAAAAAATATAATAATTTCGGGAATGATTTTTAAAAAAAAATAAGAAAAAGGGAAGTACTGAATAAAAAAAAATATAAAAGTAAAAATAGGTGAAATTCTCTTCTTTTTTAAAAAAAAAAGTAAAAGAATGTAGAAAATTTAAAAAAAAATAAAAAGTTTTGTGGAAATTTTTTAAAAAATTTAAAAGTAAAAGAAGGTTGGAATTAAAAAATAAATATAAAGGTATCTGAAAATTTAAAAAAATTTAAAGTAATTGAAAGTAGCATTTTTGAAAGAAAAAGAAAAGATAGTGGTTTGTTTTTTAAAGAAAAGTTAAATAAAGTGAGATTCTCTTTTAAAAAAATAAAAAGTGGGATTTTAAATAAGATAAAGTAATTAAAGTTGGAATTTTAAAAATAAAAGTAAATAAAGGTGGGATTTCTTTTTCTAAAAAAATAAAAGCAATTTGTAAGTGGGATTTCTTTTAATTAAAAAAATAATAAAATAATAAAAAACAAATCTGAAAATTTCGAAAATTTTGCTATAAATAGAAGAGAAAATTTAGGAAGAAGGGTGGAAAAAAAGAGAGGAAAAACTAGATAGAGAGAAGAAAAAAAGAGGGGGCGGAGTGAGAAGTATACACCCGATATACATTCTGGATACACTGAATATACAGGGGCAGAATTCATTTTGGAGAGTTTTGAAGTTGAAAAAGAATAGTTACTGCTTCATTGCCTCGCTTAAGATCTGAAATAGTCAGAACCTTCCTGCCTTTTACTTCTTCTCTATACTTGGAGTCGTTTATAGTCTCCTGGGTTTTCTGCTATTCCTACTGTTACTGGTCTATTCCTGTGTTGCTGGACTGTCGTTGCTGTGCTGCATTGTTACTACTGTTGCTGCTTCTCATCTTCATCTTCTCTTGTTTTCCAATACCAGGTACACGAATGTAATACTAGTTATTGCAAGCTAAAAATGTGGAAGCATGAATACATATGAAGAATCGAATTTTGAAGTTTTAATTTCGCTTTTTCTCTGTTCCTTTTATTGATTGTATTTAGGCTATTTTATGTATTATTGAATAATAATTGGAATAAGAGAAAATAACATAAGTTAGTCTTTAATGAATCGGCTTGGCAAAACGGGTTAATTCACTAGCTATGAAGGTTCTAAGATTATCAACAGTAGGTTAATTGTGAACAAGTACTTAAATTTAGCTAAGGCATGAATTTGAACTAAATTTCGTGAATTAGGTATTAAGGCATGATTTGAGTTCAAACAAAATTAGAAGAACGTTTAAGTCTAATAAACTTTCTATTAAGCTTTAGTAATTATGGTTAAATCCAGTTTCAAATGGTTGTGAATAATTAGTTCCAATAGTTTTTTTTATATATAACAATGCGAACTTCAATCTAACTATATTTGATTCTTTTGAATATTAGTTGTCGAATTTTTATTTTTTTTATAATTTCGAATTTTTTTTAGTAAAATTCCTGTTCATCAATATTTGTATTAATATAGCAATTAGTATGCCATGCTTTCTTAAATAAAAAAAAAGCTCGTAATTAATTAGGATTTTCTTTATTTATTTTAGAGACTAATTTTAATAGAAAAGATGTAGTCGCTTTAGGATTTGTCCATTTAAAATAAATGAGATGAGCCTCGCCTAGTAAAATGTATAGATTGCGGGGCCCTCACAAATGTATGTGTTAATTACTTAGAACTCGGGATCGGCCGCTTAGCGAACTTCACGGCCTTTTCTCAAAATAACCCTGCGCTAGTCGCTTTAGGCGCGTATTTAATAATGTTATCTCCTTAAACTCGGGTGCACATTTATGTGACCCAAATCCAAATCTCAACGAAATCGAAATGTGTCTCTAATCACGGGTACATTGATTGTGACGTGGTCTGAGATGCATTTCCATGACATTGCAAATTCTTTTTAATAATGAATGAGACGAGCCTCGACAAACAAAAAATGCACAAGCTGCGGGGCCCTCTAAATGTATATATTAAAATACTTAGAATTCGAGGACAGGCCGTTTAGCGAATTTTACGGCCTTCCCCAAAATAACAAGACGCTAGTTGCTTTAGGCGCGCCTTTAATAATTTATTTTCCTTAACTCGGGTGCACATTTATGTGACCCAAATCCAAATCTCAACCGAGTCGAGATATGCCAAACAACTACGGGTGCATTGATGTAACGTGGTTCGAGATATGTTTCCACGACGTTGCAATTCTCGTAAAATAATAACAATAAGTAAGAAAGCGGTAAAAAGATAAAATTTTGCACATAAGTTCATATTTGTATAAAATCAGATAATCAAGCCGAATATAACAGTTGAGCGACCGTGCTAGAACCACGGAACTCGGGAATGCCTAACACCTTCTCCCGGGTTAACAGAATTCCTTATCCGGATTTCTGGTGCGCAGACTGTAATATGGAGTCATTCTTTTCCTCGATTCGGGATTAAAATTGGTGACTTGGGACACCCTAAATCTCCCAAGTGGCGAATCTGAAATAAATAAACAAATCCCGTTTCGATTGTCCTTTAATTGGAAAAACTCTCCTCCACCCCACGCGGGGACGGAAAAAGGAGGTGTGACAGCTCTGGCGACTCCGCTGGGGACGAAAGACCCAGAACCACTGGTTCAGGGTTAGAAATTCGAGCTTGAAATAATTGTTCTATTTGGCTTTATTTATTATCTGATATTCTTATATGTGATTCATGTGCAAAATGACGTGTGTTACCGCTTTGATATTATTTGACTGTATATATAAACTGCGCCGAAACCCTTCTCTTCTTACCTCTGGGGAGAAGCTCGCTGGTCGAGACTCCCTATTCTGTTAGTGTCATACCCAAGTAAAAAGAGGCTCGGATAAGTTACAAAGCCGGACGACCCCGCGGGTCCCCGGTACGTAGCCCCCTCCTCAACTCGAGTTGTCCGCTCGTGTAAGCCAGGTCTAGAACAAAGCCCAGTTTGAAGCTTAGTAAAACATAACTTCATGCCGGGTCCCTAGTAGGAAAGCACTTATTTGCATCACGTTGCATTTGACTTAGGGGGCTCAACACAGGGGTTGGGCCCGTCTAGGAATAGCAACCTGGAACAAAAAAAGACCATCATGTGGCATTTTATCTGTTATCGCATTAATTTGCCTCAAATTTGCATGTTGACCGGCAGGTGGTAACGAGAATTTTGAAAAATAAATAAATAAATAAATAAATAAATAAATAAAAAATGAAAAAAGGAATTTCAAAATTTCACGCTTAAAAGGCAGTGTCCAAATATTTTTGAAAAAACCGTGATAAATTTCTTACCCGAACTACGTCGGTTTGATTCCCACCGGATGTGGGATACGTAGGCAACCCTTGTCGGGTCCAACTCCCCGATTTTGTTTTACCAATAATTATATATATATACCCATGTATGTATATACACATATTATTTCTTTCAAAAAAAAATGTTTGGAGTCAAAATAAATAAAAAATAAAAAAAAATTCCTTGTCTAAAATCACCTTAATAAATTTGCAGAATGAGCACAAGTAGGAGTTCATCTGAGGCCATTATAAACAAAGTTCCTCAGGGCTTACGCATGTGGTGGAACGACTTGGGAGGATCAGGGCAAGATACAGTCAAAATATACTTGGGAAATTTTGTTGGATTGCTGGACATCGATCCACGAGGGGACGTTATCAGGGCTCTAATTTCATTTTTGGACTCCGCTCACAACGTATTTCACTTCTCAGATTTCGAACTCACCCCGACACTGGAGGAGTTGGCAGGATACATTGGATGTCCTAACATCCCTATGAAAGAGCAGTATCTCATTGCACCAAGGATCGTAACCATACACAAATTCCTGGACATCGTAAAGATCCGTAAAACGGTACATAACCCAGAGTTATCAAAAGGGTTTTGTAGTTTTGCATTTCTGTATGACAGGTACGGTCATTTGGGAGGGTACAACAACCCCGAGAATAAGATTTGCAGTGGGGAAAGCCGTTTGAAATGGGAATGGCATAGATGTATTGCTTTCATGATAGCCTTTCTAGGTTTTCTGGTGTTCCCTAGAAAGGATGGGAAAATTAACATACAAATCGCTGGGGTCGTCAGCACTTTGCTCAAGCAAGAAAACAGCACTCTAGCACCAATGATAATAGCAGATATTTTCCGCGCACTCACTATTTGCAAAACCGGAGGGGTTTTCTTCGAAGGATGTAACATACTACTGCAAATGTGGATGATAGAGCATCTATGTCATCGCCCTCAATTGCTGAAATATGGGTCATCACAAAAGACTTGTATAGAAGAGTTTCCCACCAGGATCGACGGTTTCAGATTGCCGGAAGGGGTCGCCGAATGGGTCACGCTACTGCGCTCTGTTTCAGCAAACCAGATAGAGTGGGCATTCGAGTGGCTACCCCTAGACGAGGTCATACACATGTCAGCCACCGAATCTTCTTTGTTGTTGATGGGTCTCCAAAGTATCCAGCCCTACGCACCATGTAGAGTGTTGAGACAGTTGGGACGATACCAAATAATCCCGAAGGAAGAAGATCTCAGTAGCCAGGTGGTCGAAATCGGACCAGGTGGGCAGTTCCCTGAAGCATTCGTTCGGAGGATCTGGAATGAATGTCAAACCCTGAAGTTAGATACTTGTGTACGAGATCGGGCCAAGGGCGAAGTGTCGCCAAAATACCTCTCGTGGTACAGAAGAGAGCTTGAACATCAGAGACCAACTAAGAAAGCTCACATCCAAGGCTTTGAGGAATCTTCACAGGTAGAGTGGGGCTGGTTAAAAAGGGAAGAAGGTTACCGGGCTGAAATCGGGAAGCTAAAGCAACAAGTCGAGAGGCTTATATTTGAGAACAACGTGCAAGTCGCCTTGGAGCAGGGCGAAAAGAACAAGCTAGCCCAAGAGAACCAGACACTAAAGGCCCGCCTACGCCAAGCCAGCAAAAGTAACATTGACCGACAGAAACGTCGCTCCGACGAAAGGTTGATAGCAAGTTTGAAAAATCAGGTCGTCCAAAGCCAAGAAGAATTAGAACAATCAGAAGCTCGCGTAGCAAGGATGAAGGTCAGATGGGCAAAATGCACAATGGCCCGGAGGCAGCGTCTGCAACAGGTCATAAGGGATTATAAAATGAGCATCGGGATATTAAGGGAAACGAACTCCACTCTACATGATCAGGTCATCAACCAAGCACGAGATGCCCAGGCCGACAGAAGACATTGTTACGATGCAATGGCCTGCATGGAAAGACAAATGGAGTTGTTCCAGGATCGACTTGTCGACAATGCTCAGGCACTGGGATTGAAGAACCGACAAATCAGGCAATTGTTCATTGAAAGGGACAACATTCGAGGAAGGATCGACGAAATTGGGCATTACATCTACATGAAATGCCTAGCATGTGAGCAAATACCTCGGAAGACCCTCCTTGTTTTCCATCATGGGCTGCGTCCACCGGATTATGAACGAGTTGAAGAGCTTGCAGAGGGACCTCACACCAAGGGCCGCGGAAAGGCCGAATGATGCCTCGCGGGCCCCTAAGTTGGAAAATTAATCTTTGGTCGAATCCCGTTTATTTGGCTTTGTAGCTGTCCCATATGTTGTTTTCTTTTCTTTCAGTCAAATCAATTTAAAAACTGTGGAGTCTGTACTGTTGCTATTCTTTTGTTTGAAGTAATTTGTAATATCAAATTTTGATGATGAAATTCAAACGGGTTAAGCAGTCTTCATCTATAATCGTACCTCCGAGTCCCGTATGTTTTTCCTTTACTGGGAAAGGACCAAATAGGAGGAACAATCAAGTGCTCGAGGCTTCATACTTCAACGCTCAAACACTTGGGGGACTACATAATATACACGGGCATGTGTATAAGGAAGGCAAAGAAGATCAAGCCCTCAAAAGTTCACTCATTGAAGGAAGTACAGAGCAAAGTCACGAGCTAAGGCCAAAGAAAAACCTTACCATAGTTAGGGTAAAGGCTATATACTGAAATGGGTTATAGATAAAAACCTCGTATTTATTTTTCTTTTTTAAATCTGTTACAAGAAAAATAGTTACGAGAAAGTTATAGATGTAATTTAAATACGTGTAAAGTGTTATTCAAAACTAGACAAAGTTCAAATAAAAACTTGTCAAAGTTATTTCAAAGAAACATGTGTATTCCTATTTCTTTTATCGTATGTTAACACCATTATAAAGTTGAGACGTCTTCTTCATTAAGTGTCGAATATAAAAGGGCCCTCTTTTATAAATTCATGATTAATGTAAATATTCATGAAGTTAATAGAAGCATTTTTAAAGAATAAAAATGCAAATTATTCTATAAGTCCTTAGAAATAAAGGCAAGAATAAACTAAATGGAAGTTCAAGACAATAACGAGAAAACTTCTTAATATTAAAGGTCCGGGGACTTGAATTTCCAAAACAAACCCTTAAATGAGACCAAGGGTTTTACCACAATATTTCCAAAAAAACACAAAGAAATTCAAATGACTTAGACTTATCACTAAGAAGATGTAGGAACTGAAGTAGGTGCATCAACAACAGCGGGCTCAACTGGGCTTGAAGGAGTTGGGATACCCGTACCAACTTCAACATTCACAGAAGCTTCGACCACGGGAGAAGGAAAATCTTGAGTTTGCTGAGCCTTCTCAATAGTTTCATTGCTTTTAGCTAACTCAGATTCCAAGTTAAAACTCTCTTGGCTAGCTTCAACTAGGGTATCACGGCGAGAATTCAAAAATGCCCAACTCACTTCAATGGCAGATTTATCCTCAAGGATTTCATAATCCCTTTCCTAGTCAGCAATTTCATTCTTTAATTTCTCATTTTCAGCCAAGACAGAAGTGTAAGAAGATTGAAGAGAGGCATGGGAACTTTCCAAGGCACAAACCTTATCAGAAGAAGCTCAGAGGTCTTCTTGTGCTTGAGTCAAATTCTGCACGAGCTCTCCAGCATAAGCCTCTTTCTCACCCAAGAGAGCCTTCAACTCTCTAATCTCTTCACTTGCCTTGGACAGTTGCTCGGAGAAAGAGTTTTCAAGACGAGCCTTTTCTTTATCCGCTTGACTTGAGGAAGCCTTTTCAACTGCCAACTTTGAAGTCAAGGCCCATACCTGCTGCTCCAAGGTACTCTTACTTTCTTCTAAGTACTCCACATCAATTTGAAGGCTTTCATACTGTTCTTTCCAATTGCACGCCTCTAATTGAGAATTATGCACTAATTGCTCTGAGAGGGCATCCCTTTTCATCATCTCCATGCCGATAAGATTGGCCTATAAAAAAAGAAAAGGAAGGGACATAAGTATCTCAAATATAGGAAAATTTTAAAGCACAACAAAGGAAAAAAGAGAAGGGGAATACCTTTAAAGAAACATGCACAATATCATTCATCAAAGTCAAGGAGCTATGGCTCTCTAGCTTGGCTCTTTCAATTGGTCCGATTAAGGTCTTTAGCCATACATCTGCTTGACCCAATTTCCTTAAGAGATTGCCCTTAGCAGGGACTTCAATGATCACTTGCCTCATAGCACCACTCCTACTTGAGGAGCCAACTTCAGCACGGTGAATGATTGGGGGAGGAATTGTTGAAGGAGGAACAGTGGAAGCAGGGACAGTGGAAGTAGTAAAGACAGTCTGGGAAGGAATGGAAACAGCCGAAATCAGCAAAGAAGGAGTTATAGATACACGAGTAGAAAAAGAAGCCAGAGGTGCTTCATCCAAAACTGGGCCTAAGCCTTCACCACCAAACCTGCTGATAAAAAGCTGCTCAACAGAGTCATGAGTAGTAGCGGGAGCAACATCATCGTCAAGAATCACTACCGGGGCTTCAATAGACTCGGTAAGGGGAATAGAACGGCGGGGGGATGCTTCTTCTTCATCATCAGAAATGATGCGTCTTCGAGCCCGTGGCCTTGTTATCAAATAGCCCCCGTCTTCCTCTTCTTCAGAGCCTTGGTTATTAACGACTTTTCTTTTCGATAAAGAATCCAAGATTATTTCTTGGGCCCTTTCCAAAGAGATACGAGAAGTCGTGACCGCCTCGGCAGTAACTCCTCGAATAGAAAATCTTGATAGAAAAAAGGATTGAAATTAGTTCAGAGAAATAAAAAAAATATATGTAAGTTAAAAGCTCTTACCATGAGTTTTTACTTTCCAACCAAATCATTGAGAAATGGTTTTCCAAGATCTACCATCCATTGGCGCAATCTTCAATAGCTTGTCTATCCAATCACGAAAATTGGGAACATCTTCTACAACTCCTATGGTTGCTGAAAAAGAAAGGCAAAATTAGATAAATCAACAAAATTGAAGAAAAAGGTACGATAAAGTTAGAAGACTCACGTGCAAAATTCCACTTCTCAGGGAAGGGAACGTTCTCATCACCCACTAAACCAACAGTGGGCGCAGCAACAAACCTGGCATACCAGCCACGGTCTTTGTCATCTTCAGGGATAACTAGAACTCTGCTCCTGGCTACTAGTGTAAAAATACCATTGCGAAAGAGTCTAAGGGAGTAAAGGTGAATTAGGTGCGGGAAAGTAAAAGGCACACTGGCTGTGTTGGTCAAATACCTCAAACAGGCGACAACCCTCCATATTATTGGGCCAATTTGACCCAAGCAAATATCAAAGAAATGGCAGAACTCGAGAATAACAGGATCGATAGCAGGTTTGAATCCTAAAGTGAAAGGGTACGTATAGACAAATGAAAATCCGGTTAAGTAGGAGGTAATTCTTTGATTCGGATTGGGAATAATGATAGGAAAGTCATAATCCCAATGGCAGTCTTTACAAACTAAAGAAATCAAACCTTCAGTAATTTGAGTAGGATAGATGTCAGCACGGTCTAAAGAAGATACTTGATTTCTAAGAGATTCTCTGTCATTGAAAAAAGATAATTCCGCAGGAACTATTTCTTCTACTAAAGGTTCACGAAGAGATTCAGAAAGTTCTTTACCCCTAGAAGAAGATCTTTGTGAAAGAGAACCCCTAGTTCTAGAAGAGGGGCCAGAACTAGGCGAAGGAAGAGAAGAACCACGCAAGGATGAAGATCCCAAATTACGAAGCCTACCTCATCTTCTGCTCCTACTGGGGACATCAGGGAAGTTATCAACTATGGGAATCCTTCTAGGGTTAGAGTTTGATGAAGACATGATGATACGATGAAGAAGCAAAAAGAGATTTGAGAAAATGGGATGTTCAAAAAACTTTATGTGGTAAAGACAAAGAAGGAAGTTATATTTATACTGATAAGCAACTGCCAAAGGAAAAGGTACAATGATGGAAGGACCATAATAATGATAATTGACGCTGCGTGAATAGTGAAACCATGAAAAAGCCTTAAAAAGAGCTGCAAAACTGCAGAACTAATGAAAAAATGACACGTGTAAAGAGTATTAAATGGAAGGGACAATTAAAGTATCGATTCTGTCATAGCAATATTGGTGACAAAAATCCTCATTTTTAATGAAATTCACTTCCCAAATATTCAATCGATGAATAAATGGCAAGTGGGGGGACTATCTGTATTGGGAAAAATTGAGTTTACATATTAAAGTGGTGTAAAGATGACGTGTCATGACACATAGACTGGTCAAAGAGATACAACTGGCAAAGAGGCACGAGTTGCAACAGATGCGAGCAGAGGCAAAGGAAGAGGCACGAGCAGTTATGTAAAAGACTCAGCGCTCGTGCTTATTTAAGTCCAAGAATTAAGGGGAATGAATCAGACATTACATGAGAGTATAGATACAGTATTTATTGAGCCTTAAATACTAAAAACGTTAGAGAATCTGTATTAAATGCAATGATTATGTAACGTAGCATTTAATGTCTTTAATTGTCTATAATGGCCTTATTATGACAAAGGCAAAACGCATATCCCCAAAATAGCTATAAAAAGGGGAGAGTGGGTCAATTGTAAGGGAGACGAAGAAACAATATGAATATACTGGTTTACTTTCTTTCTTCTGATTATATCATTGCTAGTAAAATTACTCTCTTTCATATATACTTTTGATTATCAGTAACTCGAGTTCTTCTAAAATCAAAGTTTTGACCGAAATCTCAATTTTATTGTTGAACACTGCCTTCTCTTTTTCCCTTCCAATCCTAATCGACGCTCCACGGTCCGCTACTCCCTATGGAAAAGTAAACACAATGCTTTACTTTGATAAGTCCAAAATAAAAATCGTCCTGAGAAACCAAAAGGGAAATAGAGCTAAAAGTGTTACTTACAGATTTGAAGGTGTTGATGTCAGCTGTTTCATGCTCTCCAGTAAGACGACGCTCGTTGCCTTCGCCACAAGCAACAATGTGTTCCTTGTGCCTTTTTCCAAGCTTCTCAATGGCTTTCTTTATTACTCGTAGCCCTTCTTCAGCCCTCATGGACTTGGTACTGATCACAACAGAAATATTACGTCAAGCCAAACTCTTATTCATTGAATATGTATTTTCCTTGATAAACTATGTTCTTTTTACCACATATTGTGAGGGCAACTTTTCATACATTAGGGAGCAAAATGTACCTGTAATTTGTATGAGCAGCAGCACCGTTGGGATCACCCTGTCACGAGACTGTAAGCACGTGATTTTTGCTCCACGAACAATCACTCCAAAAGAAATCAAAAATAATAAATGGCACCGCGGTACAATTTTCACGTGACATGTGCTGGTAGTCATTTGTGTTTCTGTCCATTTTTTTTATTGAGTCTCAACAAACAAAATACAAAATATGTATGTCTTGGTAATTAAACCATAATTCGGTCATTAAAAGAAAATTCACAAAATATGCATCTTTTATTCTAGGATGTGATTTAACCTATTTAAATATTTTAATATGTGTGTGATAAATGTGTTAAGTGTTAATTAATGGGTGTTTTAAATTTCGTTTTATTTTTAATTGTGTTTAAAATTAGAAAACAAAAGAATTAATGCAAATTGTTTAGAAATCGGAGTGGGCCTATTTATTCTGAATTTTGAGGCCCAAAATTAATTGCATCTGACCCAGTCCAAACCAGGCCTGCTCAGGCAAATCCCCCCAAACGACGTCGTATAAAGGCGTTTGATCTGAGCTGTCCGTCCAGGCCAATCCAACGGCCCAGGACCCCCTTTCAGCAACCCGTTTCCAAACCCGACCCAGTAACCGGTTCAACCCAACCCATCACTTAAACCAAACGACCCTGTTTCTATACCAAACGACCCCGTCTCGTCCATCACCAGTAGATCCAAGCCGTTGAGATCACTTGATCTAACGGCCCTGATCTATCTCCCCCTTCCGTATATAAACCCTCCATCACACCCCACGCCCCCTATCCAAACACCCCCCGGTTCCATCGTCCCCAAGAGCCCAACCCTAACGTCCCAAACCCTAGCCGCCCCCCTTTACCTTCCCCGTAAAGCCGGCGGCAAGGACGCCGGTGACCACCCCCTTAACACCCCTGATGCATCTCACCACCCCAAACCCAAATCTACTACCCCCTAGCCTCGAATCACCCTCCATCATCTCGAATCTTGATTTGAAGATTCGAGACCAAACCCCGATCTACACCAAACCAACCCAAACTCACACTGGACAACCCCCTGACCTCCCTCGTGACCAAACCAAGCTTGGTTTGGTCCGAATCTACCCACAAATCCTAAAATCTCAAATCTGAGGATCCAAACCCTAGAACACAAGAACCTGGGGAATTCGGCCAGTTTTAATAGGGGTTTGAGGTCTAATAGACCTTAATCAAGGTGTTCTCGGTTGAGAACACCCCGATTAAAGTTTTTTCGACCTCAAATGGTCAAATCTAATTCAGACATGGGTCAGCTATGGTTGAACATTTTCAGTAAGTTTTCTTTTTCTTTTCAGTTTTGTTTAAGTATTGTCCGAATTTGTTAAGCATGTTTTGTTGTAGTTGTTTGGTGTTTCTGATATTTTTTCAATTTTCTTCCGTCTTTGTAAAGACCTTTTATTTGGTCACTTATTCTTCTGTGTATATGTGAATACGTCCTGTGATATATATGCTCGATGAGATTAGTCATCGCATAAATAATTCATATGGCCTCCCAATATTGTGCAAAGTTGTCTGAAGTTATTCAGGACCCCGTACGTGTTGTTTATTTAATCGACTTGTTATACCTGGTTATAATTAGTATAGTCGACCTGATAAACGTCGTCGATTAATTTTCTATGACTGAATGATCAAATGGATTAACAACTTCACATGACTGATCGAACCCTGTCATTGACTGAATGCCCGACATTGTTTGAAATTAGTTTGTTTGCATTGCAAAACAACTGAAAAGATTCAGTCCAGGGCAGCTCTGAATTTGAACTTTCATGAGTTCAAAAATGCCCTACTGTTGCAAAGGGTTAATATAGTAATAACCAGGGTTTTAACAAGGGTAATTTGGGTGTAAAAAGAGCAGAAATAATTAGTTTAAATGAGCTGACAAATAGGGTACTGGATTAGGATTAAAATAATGTAATAGTGGGGAGCCAAACTTGTTAGCATGGGGCTGATTGAATAAAAAAGGGCTGCCCATGCTTTTGGGCAGAAAATACAGGCTAAATGCCTGTCGAATGGATGGGCATGGGGGAATACTTTTAGTTTTAAAAGAAGTTATGGGCAGAAAGGAGAAAAAGGGGTTCAAGGCAGCTTAGTGCTTGCCATTTCTGCCTATAAATGGGACTGTTTCAGAACATAAAAGGGGCTGGACTTTTAGTCTTCAGAAAACAGAAAGAAACATAAAGAATTTTTCAGAATATTGTAACCAAACACTATCTGAAAACTGCTTAGGAGTTCCAGTTGGCCAAGCTGTGTTTGCTAATTGTTGTTGGTTATTTGCCGAGCTATTTGTGATTGTTGAACTGTTAGTGTTGTTACATTGAATACTCTGGTTTTTTCTGCTGGGTCACCATTCTGTTTCTGGGACTGCTTGTTTGTTGCTCGGCAACTTGTGAACTTCATCATTGTGGCTGGTTGTTTGTTGTTGTGTTGTTGCTGTTTATCTGCTGCTGCTGTATTCGCTGCATATGACTCAACTGACCATTCTCCTTCTTCTTTTACCTTGCTATACCAGGTACACGATTAATAGTGTCAATGTAACTTGAAAGCTGAGCATGAATATAAAAGAGAAGAGCTGAAGATGTTTATTTCATACATAGACTGTTATATTAAACCTTATGTAATGTACAATAGTTTGCAGTTTTGTTTGGATACTGAAGGTAGCTTGCACGCCTAGTAGATATCAATGTATGGTGATTGAATGTTAGTTTGTATATGTATGCTGTTAGATAAAAGTATTCCCAATGCAGTAGGTTGTATCTTAGACTTAGTCTAATTGTGTAGCATATTCTTTAATACATGCCAAGCATGAAAACTATCCATTACTAGTTAGGTTCATTTCCTTTTGATAAACTGCCTTATTATAAGTGATAAACCACACCTTTAGAACAAAGAACACAAGTTTATGGTCTCAACCTCATGAAGGTCGAGCCCAAGTTAAAACGGACCAAGCAGGCCTCGTCGGAAAATCAGTGGCCCAAGCATGGCCAATCCCGCACAAAACTGGGTTTGGGCCCATGAGATTCGATCGCTTGTCCGTGGGGCGCAACCTTGTTTCTGATTTTTTAAAGCATTCTGAATCCTGCTATAAATGACCTGCAAGCATATAATTAACTAGGACTATCTCTGCTTTCAATCAGTAGAGACAAACGCGACAAGAAACGTAGTTGCTATAGGATATCCTTTTAAAATAAAGACGAGATGAGCCTCGACAAATAAAAAATGCACAAGCTGCGGGGCCCTCGTTAAATGTATATATCGAAGCATTTAGTTTCCAGGACGGGTCGTTTAGCAAATCTCACGGCCCTCCCAGAATAATAACGCGATAGTCTCTTTAAGCACGTATTTAATAATGTTATCTCCTTAAACTCGGGTGCACATTTATGTGACCCAAATCCAAATCTCAACGGAATCGAAATGTGTCTCTAACCACGGGTACATTGATTGTGGCGTGGTCTGAGATGCATTTCCATGACGTTGCAAATTCTTTTCATAAGGAATGAGACGAGCCTCGACAAACAAAGATGTACAAAGTGCGGGGCTCTCTAAATGTATATATATTAAAAATACTTAGAATTCGGGACATGCCGTTTAGCGAATTTCATGGCTTTTCCCCAAAATAACAATACGCTAGTTGCTTTAAGCGCGCCTTTAATAATTTATTTTCCTTAACTCGGGTGCACATTTATGTGACCCAAATCCAAATCTCAACCGAGTCGAGATATGTCAACAATCACGTGTACATTGATGTAACGTGATTCGAGGTATGTTTTCACGACGTTGCAATTCCTTGTAAAAAATAATAATAATAATTATGAAAGCGGTAAAAAGTTAAAATTTGCACATAAGTTCATATTTGTATAAAATCAGATAATCAAGCCGAATATAACAGTTGAGCGACCGTGCTAGAACCACGGAACTCGGGAATGCCTAACACCTTCTCCCGGGTTAACAGAATTCCTTATCCGGATTTCTGGTACGCAAACTGTAATATGGAGTCATTCTTTTCCTCGATTCGGGATTAAAATTGGTGACTTGGGACACCCTAAAACCTCCCAAGTGGCGACTCTGAAATAAATAAACCAATCCCGTTTTGATTGTCCTTTAATTGGAAAAAACTCCCTTGCGCCCCCTTTCGGGTGCGGAAAAAGGAGGTGTGACAGCTCTGGCGACTCTGCTGGGGAATTCAAAAAACCCAGAACCACTGGTTCAGGGTTAGAATTCGAGCTTAGAATAATTGTTATTATTTGGCTTTATTTTATTATCCGATTTTATTATATGTTTTAACCTAAATGTGCAAAATGATGTTTTTTACCGCTTTGATATTATTTGAACTATATATATAAACTGTGCCGAAACCCCTCTCTTCTCTCTCTTGAGGAGTGCACGCTGGTCGTGGCTTCTTTCTGTTAGCATCATACACCAAAATAGAACGAGGATTCGGAGGAGTTGCAAAACCGGATGGCCTTTTGGTTACCGGTACACAGCTCCCATCCTCGGCTCGAGTTGTCCGCTCGGGTAAGCCAGGTCTAGAACAAATACCCAAGTTTTAAACTTAGCATAACAAAGCCTCATGCTGGATCCCTAGTAGGAACGCTTATTTGCATCATGTGAATTTGACTTAGGGGACTCAACACAGGGGTTGGGTCCGTCTAGGACTAGCAAACTAAAATGAAAGACCATCCTGCTACATCCTGTTTGCTTTATGCATTTACTTGTTTCAAACTTGCATGCTGACCGACTTTTGAATATCGGGAATGTTGTGAAAAAGAAGAAGAAAAAAAAGAGAGGAAGTAACGGTTAGGGAATTAATTATTTTCGAAAAAACCAATACCCAAAAGCGGTTGAAACTCTGCCGAAATTTTGAGAAAATAAACAAAATGTGTCTTATCAATTTGTTTTATTAAAAAGCCAAAGAAAATAGAAAAGAAAAAAAATGGATTTTGTTTCATTTTGAACAGATAAGGAAAAATAGTTTATCATGAGAAATATGGTTTCCAAAATTTGGTTTATATTTTCCGCCCGAACTACGTCAGTTTGATTCTCGCAGGGTGTGAGATATGTAGGCAACCCCCATCGGGTCCAACTTACTTTTTCAAAAATGGGTACAGTCCAAAAGAACAAAAGTTTTGAAATAGTCAAGGTGACATCATGCTTTTCAGAAACAACCAAATTTCGTTTTTCTAGGAAAGAGGTGTGTCAATTTGGTATTTGAGTCAAATAAGTCTGGATCTTTGCTTAATCATCCCCAATAAACATGCAGAATGAGCATAAGTCCAAGTTTGCCACTAACAGTTAGGAGCTAAATCCCTCTGGAGGTGCGATTATGGTAGGAGGATTTGGAAAAGTCAGAGCAAGACAAGATCAAACTGCACCTGGGAGGTCTGGCTAATCTGTTGAATGTTAGGCCCCGATGCGACATCATAAAGGCTTTGGTTACATTTTGGGACCCGGCCCACAACGTATTCTGCTTTTCGGATTTTGAACTCACCCCAACCTTAGAAGAAGTGGCAGGTTACATGGACGTCACTGAAGGCTTGAGACACAAATACCTGATCGCTCCAAGAGCTGTGAATTCACACAAATTCATGGATCTGTTGAAGATAATCAAGGGAGTCCCATACGCTGAACTGGATAGAGGTTTTTCTACCCTGAAATTCATATACCAGAGGTACGGGCACATAGGAGGATTCAATGATCCGGAAAGTGGTGTCTGCAGTAGAGGAAATCTAGCAAAGTGGAATGAGCATAGGCGGTTCGCTTTCATGGTGGCATTCTTGGGCATTGTGGTGTTTCCCCGAAAAGATAGAAATATCGATCTTAAGGTGGCAGGAATCATCAAAGTCTTGATTACCAACGATAAAAGCATCTTTTCTCCTATGATAGTGTCGGAAATATACCGAGCCCTCACAGCTTGTAAGGTCGGGGCAGATTTCTTCGAAGGGTGCAACTTGTTATTACAGATGTGGATGATCGAACACTTGTGTCGCCATCCTCAGTATATGCGCTACATGTCTACAAACGGAAACTGCATCGAAGGTTATCACCTGAGGGTTTCAGGTTGCCGATTACCAGAAGGGTTTGAAGAATGGATATCCTATCTCCGTGCCATCACTGCAGAACAAATAAATTGGACTTTAGGTTGGCTTCCTGTGGAAGAAATTGTATACATGCCGGCCACTGGTCCTCACTTCCTTTTAATGGGACTCAGAGGTATTCAGCCTTATGCCCCTTACAGGGTGATGAGGCAATTGGGAAGGTGTCAAGTGGTGCACCCGGACGAAGATCTCAGCACTTATGCAGTCGAGGTCAGCAGTGACGGCCAATTTCCTGAAAAGACAGTTCGTTGCATATGGGGTGAATGCCAGTACCTGACGGAAAATACTCGGGTAGGCGATGTATCTAGAGGTGAAGTTCCGCCGGCCTATCTTGCTTGGCATAATAAGAAGAACATTGCAGAGCAGCGGCCAACCAAACGGCCTCACCTCCAAGATTTTGTTGAGTCATCACAAGAACAATGGGGCTGGCTCGCAAAAGAGGAAGGTTACCGAGCTGAAATCGGGAAGCTAAAGCGACAAGTTGAAAGGCTTGTATTTGAAAACAACGTGCAAATCACCTCGGAGCAGGCTGAAAGAAACAAGCTAGCCCAAGAGAACCAGACCCTGAAGGCCCGCCTTCGCCAAGCTAGTAAGAGTAACATTGACCGGCAGAAGCGTCGCTCCGACGAAAGATTGATAGCGAGTTTGAGAAATCAGGTCATCCAAAGCCAAGAAGAATTAGAACAATCAGAAACTTGCATAGCAAGGATGAAGGTCAAATGGGCATAAGGTACAATGGCCCGGAGGCAGCGTCTGCAACAGGTCATAAGGGATTATGAAATGAGCATCGGGATATTAAGGGAAACGAACTCCACTCTACATGATCGGATCATCAAACAAGCACGAGACGCTCAGGCTGACAGAAGACGTTGTTACGATGCAATGGCCTGCATGGAGAGACAAATGGAGTTGTTCCAGGATCAACTTGCTGACAATGCTCGGGCACTGGGACTAAAGAACCAACAAATCGGGCAATTGTTCATTGAAAGGAACAACATTCGAGGAAGGATCGACGAAATTGGGCATTACATCTACATGAAATGCCTAGCATGTGAGCAAATACCACGGAAGACCCTCCTTGTTTCCATCATGGGCTGCGTCCACCGGATCATGAATGAATTGAGAAGCTTGCAGAGAGACCTTACACCTAGGGCCGCGAAAGGGCCGAATGATGCCTCGTGGGCCCCTAAGTTGGAAAATTAATCTTTGGTCAAAGTCCTGTTTATTTGGCTTTGTTGTTTTCCCATGTGTTGTTTTCTTTTTCTTTAATAAAATAAGGTTAAGAACTTTGGAGTCTTTACTATTGCTATTCTTGGCTTAAGTCTGTAATAGCAAAATTTTGATAATGAAATTAAGTGATTCCAGAAGAATTTTTATGTGTCTTTACTTTGTAGCAGAACTACGCCTGGTCTGATTCGCGCGGGGACGTGATACGTAGGCAATCCCCATAAGATTCGACCGCTTTTAATAAAGAAAGAAAAGAAAATACAAAAATAAAATAAAATACTGGGTTTCCCAAAGTACTTTTAAAGAGGACGAATGAGCAAGCCGGGATGACGCATGTTGTTTGAAGCAAAGCATGTAGAAACGGTTAACTGCCTAGGAGCATTGCATCCTCTATGTGTTATGATCAAATCTGTTAAGCTCTAACGCTAACAAAGTTTGTTGTTGTCTGAATCCAGACAGTTAGTTGTTAAAGAATTCTGGCAACACACCCTTACCAAACCAGATCCAAAGGACCAGTAGCAACAAGCATGACTACTTCAGAGAATAGTAACGAGGAAGAAAGGCCGATGAGCCAATTGTTAAAAGAAGCGATGGAAAAGATTGAAAGGATGGGACTAGAGATGAATGCAATGCAGCTAGCTTTAGCCAAAGCACAAAAGAGCCCTGAGCCACTGGGGAACATGCCGGAATACCCTCACTCCGGTCCTTCAACATGCCTCTCGAATCCCCGTTATCATCAGGAAAGAAGCCCACATGATTCCCAAGCTCCACCACCCCATCAACCTCTCCCAACACCAAATATTCCCACTTTTGTGGGACCTACATCAGCCACCCTGCAAAGAACGACCAGTGAGCCATTGTTTCAGGCTCACGATATGCAATACTATCCCCCTGAGCCCACATTCCATGCCCCCGAACCACAGGCCTACAATCCGCACTTGGAGGTACCGGCAGAGATTGAAAAGCCGGTTAAAGCCCCTGAACAAGATGAGGTATTGAGGAAGTTCAAAAGCCTGGAGCAGTCCTTCAGAAACCTGCACGGATTGGGCAACCAAGTCAGCGTGGCTTACAAAGATCTATGCCCTTTCCCCGATGTCCAACTCCCGGCTGGTTTCAAAATGCCTAAGTTTGATTTGTATGAAGGGCACGGTGATCCCATGGCACATTTTCCGGGATTCTGTAGCAAAATGAGAGGGGCAGGCGGCAAGGATGAGCTGCTGATAGCTTATTTCGGCCAAAGTCTGAGCGGATCTACACTAGAATGGTATACCAGGCAGGATTCCAGTAGATGGTACACTTGGGATGATCTGGCGCAGGCTTTCGCAGGTCATTTCCAATACAATCTCGAGATAGTCCCTGACCCTCTCACATTGTTGAGGACCGGGAAGAAGCCCGGGGAAAGTTTTCCCGAGTACGGGTTCCGCTGGAGAGAGCAAGCGGCCAGAGTCGATCCTCCCATGAGAGGGGGAGAGATGGTGGACTACTTCTTGCAAACATTGGATCCAACCTACTTTGGTCACTTGGTGACGACAGTTGGAAAATCCTTCAACGAGGTAGTGAAGATAGGGGTCATGATAGAAGAAGGCCTGAGGTCTGACAAAATCTTGAATTATTCGGCACTCAAGGCCACGACCCAGGCTATTCAGAGCGACACGGGAGGTGCGCTGGGAAGAAGAAAGAAAGAAGAAATTGTCACGGTCGAGGCAGGCAGTTGGTCCAGGGCTGGCAAGCCACACTACAACCAACCCAGACCTCACAGGACAAACTACCCATACAACCCACCGCAACATTGCTATCCGCCTCAAGAACCACATTGCTCCGTACACCAGGCCCAGACATACACTCAGCCTTCGGTTCGCCCATAATGGCGCGCGCCGGCTCCCCAGAACACCTATACACCACCACAAAACACCTATCCTCTACTAGGGGCATATAGAAACCCTCCAGGGGCAGGCTTTCGGGGAAATCCAGCTGCTAGGAATGACAGGCTGCGGAAGCAGAGAACTTTCACTGAGCTGGGAGAAACCTACACCGTTTTGTTCCACAAATTGAGGCAATTGGGTTTGGTTAGTCCGGTCGAGACTCGAGGACCAAATCCCCCGCCCCAAAACTTGGACCAATTAATAAGCTGTGAGTACTGCTCAGGGATGTTGGGGCATGATACCGAAAAGTGTTGGAAATTAAGGCATGCCATACAGGATCTTATTGACACCAATAAGATCGAGATCCAGACACCGGAAGCTCCTAACATCAACCAGAACCCACTGCCAGCGCACCACGAGACTCACATGATTGAGTTGGTGTATGAGGGAGGAGAGTTGAGAAAACCTTCACAGACAGTTATGATGATCCAGGCCGCCCCAAAAGAAGGATCAACCAGTGGGGGAACGAGGGTACAATCGCAGGGAGAAGGCGTCAAGCCAGTAGTGATATTGGGAAAGAGCCCGTCCGCCAGAAAAAGCAAACCCGAGCTAAACAAGTTGGTAATATCAGGGACTCCACCCACACCCGCAGTTGTGTTGAAGGGGGTATACAGAGAACTCGTCACCATAAAGCCTATAGTCCAGCTACCTATGATTGATAGCAAGGTCGTGCCTTGGAAATATGAGAAGGCAGTAGTGATGTACAAGGGAGAACAAGTGGAAGAGGTTAGTTGTGAAGCGCAAGGGCTGACTCGATCAGGATGGTGTTTCGCTCCGGTAGAGTTGAGAAGAACCAACCCAGCTGCGACCAAGAAACCTGTATCCGAAGAAGAGGCTGAGGAGTTCTTGAGAAAGATGAAAATGCAGGACTACTCCGTGGTCGAACAGCTGAGGAAAACACCGGCCCATATCTCGCTGCTGTCATTACTAATCCATTCTGAGGAGCATCGCCGGGCCCTGATGAAGATATTGAACGAAGCTCATGTGCCCAACGAGATTTCTGTAAACCACCTGGAAACCATTGCCAATAAAATTTTCGAGTTGAACAGGGTAACATTCTCAGATGATGATCTGCCGATGGAAGGTACGGAGCATAATAAAGCTCTCTACCTAACTGTCAAATGTGAAAACTCAGTAGTCACTCGGGTATTGGTGGACAACGGTTCAAGCGCCAATATTTGTCCATTATCCACCCTAAGCCAGTTAAAGATCGACCACGGAAGGATCCGCAAGAATAACATCTGCGTCCGAGGGTTTGACGGAAACGGAACAGCCACTGTGGGGGATGTCGTGCTTGAATTGACCATCGGTCCAGTCTTGTTCACCATGGAGTTCTAGGTGTTGGATGCCACAGTATCTTATAACCTTCTGTTAGGACGACCATGGATTCATGCAGCCAAAGCAGTTCCCTCCACCCTACATCAGATGGTGAAGTTCGAGTGGGATAGGCAGGAGGTCGTACTACATGGCGAGGACACGGCGTGCGCCATGGGTGGCGCCATTGCGCCCTTCATAGAGACCGATGATGACAAAGGTCCTTGGGTCTACCAGATTTTCGATACAGGGTCGGCGAACAAAATTGCTGAAGGAGAAATCATCCCGCACCCTAGGGTAGCTGCCGCGACAGTCATGATGGTCTCAGAAATGCTGGGTAATGGATTTGTGCCGGGAAAGGGCCTGGGAGTCGAGCTTCAGGGGATTATCCAACCTGTCTCCCTGCCTAAAAATCTGGAAACTTTCGGATTAGGGTTCAAACCAACCGCAGCAGATGTAAAACAAGCACGGAAAATGAAGAAGAAAGTCTGGTATCTTCCCAAACCCATGCCACGTCTCTCAAGATCTTTTGTCAGAGCAAGCGCCAAAGGTCCACCGGTCCCAATGATTCTAGGACCATTGATTGGTATGGATGGGGACCTGAATCAGAGTTTCGAGAGGCTATTCGCTGATGTCAGTATGGTAGAAGCTGGAGAAGGTTCCAGCAGAGCAGAGATACAGTTTGTGGGGCCTGAGGCCAAAACCAACAATTGGACAGTTACTCCTCTTCCTGTCCGAGGGGAGTCTTGGTAGTAGGCTTTGATTTATGTTTTGTTTGTTTTGTTTTGTTCGGATTATTCCAGGGTGTAATCCAAATTTTACTTTTGTTTTGTAAAAGTGTGAACCCTTTTATCCCGCGAGTTTAATAAAGTTCTCTTCTTTTGTCCCATTTTAATTTTTGTTTTGTTCTCTTTCTTTCTGAACAGTTCTCTTTTTATTGGTTCTAATGACATGGCATGCACAGCGGATCCTCGACCTAGTCTAATAAATCAATCTGAATCCGACTCAATAATACAAGAGGTCGTTTGTGATGATGAATCTGAATATGACGAAGACGAAGCCTTCGAAGAGATAAACCGAGAACTGTGCCAATTTGAAGAAAAACCCAAACCTAACCTAAATGACACTGAGGCTGTAAATCTAGGAGACACTGATAATGTCCGAGAAACCAAAATTAGCATCCATATTGAGCCGAATGTCAGGGAACAATTGATCAAAACCCTCGTGGAATTCAAAGATGTTTTTGTATGGTCATATGATGATATGCCGGGATTAAGCACCAAGTTAGTGGTTCACAAATTGCCCACTGACCCGGCATACCCTCCGGTCAAGCAAAAGTTAAGGAAATTTAAAACAGAAATGAGTGTAAAGATCAAAGAAGAGGTGATTAAGCAGTTGCACGCGAAAGTCATTCGGGTCACTCAATATCCCGAGTGGTTGGCCAATGTGGTACCAGTTCCAAAGAAGGATGGGAAAATCAGGGTGTGCGTCGACTACCGCAACCTCAACAAAGCAAGTCCCAAGGACAATTTTCCATTGCCCAACATCCATATCTTGATCGATAATTGCGCCGGGCGCGAGATTGGATCCTTCGTGGATTGCTATGCGGGTTATCATCAGATCCTAATGGACGAGGAGGATACGGAAAAGACAGCTTTTATTACGCCATGGGGAACTTATTGCTATCGGGTAATGCCGTTCGGATTGAAGAACGCCGGAGCAACGTACATGCGAGCAATGACTACTGTGTTTCACGACATGATGCACAAAGAAATTGAGGTGTACGTAGATGATGTGATCATAAAGTCTTGGCGTCAAGAGGACCATGTAGCAGACCTAAGGAGATTTTTTCAAAGACTCCAAAGGTATGATATCAAGCTCAACCCGGCCAAATGCGCATTCAGGGTTCCTTCAGGAAAGCTGTTAGGATTCATCGTCAGTCGACGGGGGATTGAGTTAGACCCATACAAGATCGAATCCATCCGAGATTTGCCACCGCCAAAGAACAAAACAGAGGTAATGAGTTTGCTGGGTAGACTCAATTACATCAGCAGGTTCATCGCTCAACTCACAGCAACTTGTGAGCCCATATTTCGGCTGCTGAAAAAGGATGTTGCGGTAAGTTGGACGGCAGAGTGTCAAGAGGCTTTCAACCAAATCAAAGGGTATCTGTCTAATCCACCCGTGTTGGTCCCGCCTAAGCCAGGGAAGCCCTTAATTCTTTATTTAACGGTCCTGGAAAATTCATTTTGTTGTGTACTGGGGCAACATGATGACACAGGAAGGAAGGAGCAGGCCATTTACTATCTCAGCAAGAAATTCATAGTATATGAGGTCAAGTACACTCAGCTCGAGAAAACATGTTGCGCCCTAACTTGGGTAGCTCAGAAGTTGAAACACTACCTGTCCTCGTATACTACTTATCTAATATCCCATTTGGACCCGTTGAAGTACATCTTTCAGAAACCTATGCCCACAGGGAGGTTGGCCAAATGGCAAATTCTGCTCACAGAGTTCGATATCGTCTATGTAACGAGGACCGCCATGAAACCCAAGCACTGGCCGATCATTTGGCAGAGAATCCCGTCGATGAGAAATACGAGCCTTTAAGAACGTATTTTCCCGACGAAGAAGTGATGCATACAAATGGGCGGGAGTTACCCGAGGAACCGGGTTGGAAGCTTTTCTTCGATGGAGCTGCGAACGCGAAAGGGGTTGGAATATGGGCAGTACTCATTTCTGAAATAGGACACCATTATCCTGTTACAGCTCAATTACGCTTCTATTGCACCAATAATATGGCCGAGTATGAAGCTTGCATTTTGGGTCTGCGATTAGCTGCGAACATGGATGTCCAAGACATCTTGGTTTTGGGAGACTCGGACCTCTTGGTACATCAGATTCAGGGTGAATGGGAAACGCGGGATCTAAAACTCATATCATATCGACAATGCTTGCACGACCTGAGCAAGCGATTTCGATCAGTGGAATTCAGACATATCCCGAGAGTTCATAACGAGGTTGCGGACGCATTGGCTACCTTAGCATCAATGTTGCACCACCCTGACAAAATGTATGTTGACCCTCTGCACATCCAGGTTCGTGATCAGCACACTTATTGCAACACGGTGGAAGAAGAAGCATATGGCGAGCCCTGGTTTCATGATATCAAGGAATACCTTAGAATGGGGATATATCCGGAACAGGCCACTGGAGACCAAAAAAGAGCCCTTCGGCATTTGTCGAATGGTTTCTTCCTCAGCGGAGGAGTTTTGTACAAAAGAACCCCGGATTTGGGATTGTTAAGATGTATAGACGCCGGTCAAGCCACGACGGTTATGGCAGAAGTACATGCTGGAGTTTGCGGGCCACATATGAGCGGATATGTATTGGCAAGGAAGATCCTTAGAGCAGGGTATTATTGGCTCACCATGGAACATGACTGTATCACTTTCGTGAGGAAATGCCATCAGTGTCAGATACATGGAGATCTAATTCATTCTCCGCCAACAGAGTTACATACGATGTCAGCACCCTGGCCGTTTGTTGCATGGGGCATGGATGTCATTGGACCTATCGAGCCAGCAGCATCCAACGGTCATAGGTTCATTCTAGTAACCATTGACTACTTCACCAAATGGGTTGAGGCTAAAACCTTCAAGTCGGTAACTAAAAAGGCAGTGGTGGATTTTGTGCACTCCCATATCATCTGCAGATTTGGGATCCCAAAAGTGATCATTACGGACAACGGTGCGAACCTTAACAGCAGTCTGATGAGAGAGGTATGCCAACAATTCAAGATTACACACCGCAATTCCACCCCATATTGCCCCAAGGCGAATGGAGCGGTCGAAGCAGCCAATAAAAACATCAAGAAGATACTGCGAAAGATGGTGGAAGGATCTAGACAATGGCACAAGAGATTACCCTTTGCTTTGTTGGGTTATCGCACTACCGTACGGACTTCCATAGGTGCAACTCCCTATTTGTTGGTATACGGAACTGAGGCCGTAATACCAGCGGAGGTTGAAATTCCGTCCCTCCGGATTGTCGCTGAAGCTGAGATTGATGATAATGAATGGGTCAAAGCTCGATTGGAACAGTTGAGCTTGATAGACGAGAAAAGATTGGTAGCAGTATGCCATGGTCAGTTGTATCAGAAGAAAATGGCAAGGACATATAATAAGAAGGTACGCCCCAGGAAGTTTGAAGTAGGGCAGCAGGTATTGAAGAAGATCTTCCCACATCAGGTTGAGGCAAAAGGCAAGTTCGCCCCAAATTGGCAAGGGCCTTATATCGTGACCAGAGTATTGTCCAATGGAGCTTTGTGTTTGACGGATATCGAGGGAAGATGTGTTGACATGGCTATCAATTCGGATGCAGTCAAGAGATATTATGTGTAATTTCTTTGATTGTGGCAATTATTGGTTCGTTTGGTTGTACTTGGTACTTGTTGGATAATGAAATGACGGAGGCAGTTCTTTCTTCTATCCAAATACTTTTTACCCTTGTTTCCCCCTTTTGAGCCTTAAATTATTCTTTCATATCCCTCTTTTGGAATCACTAATGGAAAAGATATGAAAAAAGAAAAAAAAAGAAAAAAAAAGAAAATTTTAAAAGAAAAAAAAGAAAAAGAGAGAGATAAAAATCACAAGAAATACAAAACCGTGGGAACTACGTTTGACCTGATTCCTCAAAGAGGATACGTAGGCGCCTCACGGCTCGGTCATAGTGTGCATAATGTCCATAGCATGCATAATAGGCTGCGTAATGCACATAGCTCAACATAGAGTAAAAATAAAATCTCCCAAGCAAGAAAACTGGGGCAGAGGTTATGTTTTAAGGTTCCAACAAAGGTTTGATTCCAAAAGTTGTAGCATATCACCCATCAAATTATTTCATTTTGATAGCCTTTCTTTAGCCCCACACCAAAACCAACATTGACGCCCAAAAGACCTCCCGATCAATATCCAAGAGGTGCCAAGTCAGGAAAATAAAGCTGAGAACAATACACTGATCCCCAGCAAAGAAGAGGATCATAAAACTGGAAATGAATTGATAGTCCAAAGGAATCCCCAAAAGAGAGGATCATATCGACAGCACTCCGATCCTCCGTTGAAGAAATAAAATGAGAGAGTCTTGGCGGTGAAAACCTTCGCAGGCACCACAAGGCGACGAAAGATGAGAGATATAAAACGAGAGAGTCTTATTGGTGAAAACCTTCACAGGCACCATAAGGCGCCGGGAGCTGAGGGAAAAGAGAGAGTCTCATTAGTGAAAACCCCTCGAAGGGCACTATGCGGCGACAAGACAGATCAACAAAAGGGTCCACGTTCGCAAAGAAATGGACACCCATTTATCCCCAGCAAGTAAGGTCATCGGGTAAATCGATTGATACAAATAGACTGGGTCGGGAATATATGGTACACGTCATGATCACAAGGACCAGTCAGGTCATCCAGATAAGTTCTTTTTTTTCACCAAGTATTGGTTCAGAAAGATTTTCTCCTTTTCTATCTTTTTCATTTTTCTTTCTAAAATTTGTTTGGAAAAGAATTTTTCAAAGCTTACTACCAGAGACCGAAGGGAATTCATCCGACGCAGGATAACCCCAACCGTCCTAAAGGCTAGCCCCAGGCAACGCAATGCCGTGCCTTGCAGTTCTGGGAGGAAGTAAACTCCTAAAGGGAGTGGTTTCGGGAGTAAAAGCAGACTCCCCCAGCATGTCCTGTAAAGAGAAAGCAGAAAAGGGGATAAATGGAAAACCAATCCCCAGCAAGCAACTTTGTCCACCAACCAGTTGTGGGGGCATAGAGCAAGAAAAGAGAGAGAGAGGAAAAATCATCCCCCATCGGAAAGACACCTCTACCCACCAGGATTAAAACTAACAAAATCCTTTTTGTCTGCTGCAGGAAAATAAAGGGTTGATGATGGCAGCAGGACGCGATGCCAGGGAAATCACCAAAACCGGGGCAGAAAATTTTCTGCCATTGTCAAAAAATTTCTCGGAAGAACGAGGAAACAATTTTAATACTATATGTTCTAGGTCGCCCACCAGTAAAATGCGGGAATACTTTCTGTTCTAGGTCGCCCACCAGTAAAATGCGGGAATACTTTCTGTTCTAGGTCGCCCACCAGTATAATGCGGGAATACTTTCTGTTCTAGGTCGCCCACCAGTAAAATGCGGGAATACTTTCTGTTCTAGGTCGCCCACCAGTAAAATGCGGGAATACTTTCTGTTCTAGGTCGCCCACCAGTAAAATGCGGGAATACTTTCTGTTCTAGGTCGCCCACCAGTAAAATGCGGGAATACATTATGTTCTAGGTCGCCCACCAGTATAATGCGGGAATACATTTCAGTTCTAGGTCGCCCACCAGTAAAATGCGGGAATATTTCAGTTCTAGGTCGCCCACCAGTATAATGCGGGAATACTTTATGTTCTAGGTCGCCCACCAATAAAATGCGGGAATACTTTCTGTTCTAGGTCGCCCACCAGTATAATGCGGGAATACTTTCTGTTCTAGGTCGCCCACCAGTATAATGCGGGAATACTTTATGTTCTAGGTCGCCCACCAGTAAAATGCGGGAATACTTTATGTTCTAGGTCGCCCACCAGTATAATGCGGGAATACTTTCTATTCTAGGTCGCCCACCAGTAAAATGCGGGAATACTTTCTGTTCTAGGTCGCCCACCAGTAAAATGCGGGAATACTTTATGTTCTAGGTCGCCCACCAGTATAATGCGGGAATACATTTCAGTTCTAGGTCGCCCACCAGTAAAATGCGGGAATACTTTCTGTTCTAGGTCGCCCACCAGTAAAATGCGGGAATACTTTATGTTCTAGGTCGCCCACCAGTAAAATGCGGGAATACTTTCTGTTCTAGGTCGCCCACCAGTATAATGCGGGAATACATTTCAGTTCTAGGTCGCCCACCAGTAAAATGCGGGAATATTTCAGTTCTAGGTCACCCACCAGTAAAATGCGGGAATACTTTCTGTTCTAGGTCGCCCACCAGTAAAATGCGGGAATACTTTCTGTTCTAGGTCGCCCACCAGTAAAATGCGGGAATACTTTATGTTCTAGGTCGCCCACCAGTAAAATGCGGGAATACTTTCTGTTCTAGGTCGCCCACCAGTAAAATGCGGGAATACTTTCTGTTCTAGGTCGCCCACTAGTAAAATGCGGGAATACATTATGTTCTAGGTCGTCCACCAGTATAATGCGGGAATACATTTCAGTTCTAGGTCGCCCACTAGTAAAATGCGGGAATATTTCAGTTCTAGGTCGCCCACTAGAATAATGCGGGAATACTTTATGTTCTAGGTCGTCCACCAGTAAAATGCGGGAATACTTTCTGTTCTAGGTCGCCCACCTGTATAATGCGGGAATACTTTCTGTTCTAGGTCGCCTACCAGTAAAATGCGGGAATACTTTATGTTCTAGGTCGCCCACCAGTAAAATGCGGGAATACTTTCTGTTCTAGGTCGCCCACCAGTAAAATGCGGGAATACTTTCTGTTCTAGGTTGCCCACCAGTAAAATGCGGGAATACTTTCTGTTCTAGGTCACCCACCAGTAAAATGCGGGAATACATTATGTTCTAGGTCGCCCACCAGTATAATGCGGGAATACATTTCAGTTCTAGGTCGCCCACCAGTAAAATGCGGGAATATTTCAGTTCTAGGTCGCCCACCAGTATAATGCGGGAATACTTTATGTTCTAGGTCGCCCACCAATAAAATGCGGGAATACTTTATGTTCTAGGTCGCCCACCAGTATAATGCGGGAATACTTTATGTTCTAGGTCGCCCACCAGTAAAATGCGGGAATACTTGCTGTTCTAGGTCGCCCACCAGTATAATGCGGGAATACTTTCTATTCTAGGTCGCCCACCAGTAAAATGCGGGAATACTTTCTGTTCTAGGTCGCCCACCAGTAAAATGCGGGAATACTTTATGTTCTAGGTCGCCCACCAGTATAATGCGGGAATACATTTCAGTTCTAGGTCGCCCACCAGTAAAATGCGGGAATACTTTCTGTTCTAGGTCGCCCACCAGTAAAATGCGGGAATACTTTATGTTCTAGGTCGCCCACCAGTAAAATGCGGGAATACTTTCTGTTCTAGGTCGCCCACCAGTATAATGCGGGAATACATTTCAGTTCTAGGTCGCCCACCAGTAAAATGCGGGAATATTTCAGTTCTAGGTCACCCACCAGTAAAATGCGGGAATACTTTCTGTTCTAGGTCGCCCACCAGTAAAATGCGGGAATACTTTCTGTTCTAGGTCGCCCACCAGTAAAATGCGGGAATACTTTATGTTCTAGGTCGCCCACCAGTAAAATGCGGGAATACTTTCTGTTCTAGGTCGCCCACCAGTAAAATGCGGGAATACTTTCTGTTCTAGGTCGCCCACCAGTAAAATGCAGGAATACATTATGTTCTAGGTCGCCCACCAGTATAATGTGGGAATACATTTCAGTTCTAGGTCGCCCACCAGTAAAATGCGGGAATATTTTAGTTCTAGGTCGCCCACTAGTATAATGCGGGAATACTTTATGTTCTAGGTCGTCCACCAGTAAAATGCGGGAATACTTTCTGTTCTAGGTCGCCCACCTGTATAATGCGGGAATACTTTCTGTTCTAGGTCGCCCACCAGTAAAATGCGGGAATACTTTCTGTTCTAGGTCGCCCACCAGTAAAATGCGGGAATACTTTATGTTCTAGGTCGCCCACCAGTAAAATGCGGGAATACTTTCTGTTCTAGGTCGCCCACCAGTAAAATGCGGGAATACATTTATGTTCTAGGTCGCCCACCAGTAAAATGCGGGAATACTTTCTGTTCTAGGTCGCCCACCAGTAAAATGCGGGAATACTTTCTGTTCTAGGTCGCCCACCAGTAAAATGCGGGAATACTTTATGTTCTAGGTCGCCCACCAGTAAAATGCGGGAATACTTTCTGTTCTAGGTCGCCCACCAGTAAAATGCGGGAATACATTATGTTCTAGGTCGCCCACCAGTATAATGCGGGAATACATTTCATTTCTAGGTCGCCCACCAGTAAAATGCGGGAATATTTCTGTTCTAGGTCGCCCACCAGTATAATGCGGGAATACATTCTGTTCTAGGTCGTCCACCAGTAAAATGTGGGAATACTTTATGTTCTAGGTCGCCCACCAGTAAAATGCGGGAATACATTTCTGTTCTAGGTCGCCCACCAGTATAGTGCGGGAATACATTTCAGTTCTAGGTCGCCCACCAATATAATGCGGGAATACTTTTCAGTTCTAGGTCGCCCACCAGTATAATGCGGGAATACCATTATGTTCTAGGTCACCCACCAGTATAATGCGGGCATACATTTCATAATTTTGCATTCAGACAGCTTTTTAGTCTTGTACTACAAATTTTGGAATCAGTAACCCTACCGGAAGGCAGAAGGTTACAACAGGAATCCCCAGCAAGGAAACAATAAAAAAACCCCAGCACCGGGAAGCAGAAGGGTGCAAACTCAATTGCATGCGGCAAAAGGAAGAAAGGACGCGTTTTGAAAGAAGCAGTTTGTGAACATTAGACCATGCCCAACATAACAAATTGGATGAAGAGAGTCGTGCCACCAGAGGAACCATTGAAAAGCTTATTGAAGAAGGTCATATCCCCAGCGGACCAAGCAAAATGATGAAAACTGGTGCTCAGAAGAGCAAAGGGCCAGTACCATCCCTCAAGTTCACAAAATAAAAGCATCGGAGGAAAGCGCAAGCCGACAAGAAAGCGAGGCGACAAGAACAAGTTGAAGATAGATGAGATCTTATGATCCATAGTATAGCCTAGCTTCTTGCTTTCTTTTCATCCCAATGTAACAAGGAGATCGGTAAGCGATGACAGCATACAGCAGCATGTAACAACACAACCACAGCAAACATGACAGTCACACGGTAGTCCCAGCTACCAAAACTTCCCGAACTACATTGACCTGATTCCTGTTCAGCCCAGGATATGTAGGAAACCTCTGAAACAAAGGTTCGGTCAAATCTTTTTCGAAAAAATGCTTCACACGGAGTACTCGGACGAGCAAAAATCGCCCGCTTTGTCTTTGCGCGAAAACCCTTCGTGTCTTCGGGCAAAGAGGGGCAGCTGTAAGCACGTGATTTTTGCTCCACGAACAATCACTCCAAAAGAAATCAAAAATAATAAATGGCATCGCGGTACAATTTTCACGTGACATGGGCTGGTAGTCATTTGTGTTTCTGTCCATTTTTTTTATTGAGTCTCAACAAACAAAATACAAAATATGTATGTCTTGGTAATTAAACCATAATTCGGTCATTAAAAGAAAATTCACAAAATATGCATCTTTTATTCTAGGATGTGATTTAACCTATTTAAATATTTTAATATGTGTGTGATAAATGTGTTAAGTGTTAATTAATGGGTGTTTTAAATTTCGTTTTATTTTTAATTGTGTTTAAAATTAGAAAACAAAAGAATTAATGCAAATTGTTTAGAAATCGGAGTGGGCCTATTTATTCTGAATTTTGAGGCCCAAAATTAATTGCATCTGACCCAGTCCAAACCAGGCCTGCTCAGGCAAATCCCCCCAAACAACGCCGTATAAAGGCGTTTGATCTGTGCCGTCCGTCCAGGCCAATCCAACGGCCCAGGACCTTCTTTCAGCAACCCATTTCCAAACCCGACCCAGTAACCGGTTCAACCCAACCCCTCACTTAAACCAAACGACCCCGTTTCTATACCAAACGACCCCGTCTCGTCCATCACCAGTAGATCCAAGCCGTTGAGATCAATTGATCTAACGGCCCTGATCTATCTCCCCCTTCCGTATATAAACCCTCCATCACACCCCACGCCCCCTATCCAAACACCCCCCGGTTCCATCGTCCCCAAGAGCCCAACCCTAACGTCCCAAACCCTAGTCGCCCCCCTTCACCTTCCCCGTAAAGCCGGCGGCAAGGACGCCGGTGACCACCCCCTTAACACCCCTGATGCATCTCACCACCCCAAACCCAAATCTACTACCCCCTAGCCTCGAATCACCCTCCATCATCTCGAATCTTGATTTGAAGATTCTAGACCAAACCCCGATCTACACCAAACCAACCCAAACTCACAATGGACAACCCACTGACCTCCCTCGTGACCAAACTAAGCTTGGTTTGGTCCGAATCTACCCACAAATCCTAAAATCTCAAATCTGAGGATCCAAACCCTAGAACACAAGAACCTGGGGAATTCGGCCAGTTTTAATAGGGGTTTGAGGTCTAATAGACCTTAATCAAGGTGTTCTCGGTTGAGAACACCCCGATTAAAGTTTGTTCGGCCTCAAATGGTCAAATCTAATTCAGACCTGGGTCGGCTTTGGTTGAACATTTTCAGTAAGTTTTCTTTTTCTTTTCAGTTTTGTTTAAGTATTGTCCGAATTTGTTAAGCATGTTTTGTTGTAGTTGTTTGGTGTTTCTGATATTTTTTCAATTTTCTTCCGTCTTTGTAAAGACCTTTTATTTGGTCACTTGTTCTTCTGTGTATATGTGAATACGTCTTGTGATATATATGCTCGATGAGATTAGTCGTCGCATAAATAATTCATATGGCCTCCCAATATTGTGCAAAGTTGTCTGAAGTTATTCAGGACCCCGTACGTGTTGTTTATTTAATCGACTTGTTATACCTGGTTATAATTAGTATAGTCGACCTGATAAACATCGTCGATTAATTTTCTATGACTGAATGATCAAATGGATTAACAACTTCACATGACTGATCGAACCCTGTCATTGACTGAATGCCCGACATTGTTTGAAATTAGTTTGTTTGCATTGCAAAACAACTGAAAAGATTCAGTCCAGGGCAGCTCTGAATTTGAACTTTCATGAGTTCAAAAATGCCCTACTGTTGCAAAGGGTTAATACAGTAATAACCAGGGTTTTAACAAGGGTAATTTGGGTGTAAAAAAGAGCAGAAATGATTAGTTTAAATGAGCTGACAAATAGGGTACTGGATTAGGATTAAAATAATGTAATAGTGGGGAGCCAAACTTGTTAGCATGGGGCTGATTGAATAAAAAAGGGCTGCCCATGCTTTTGGGCAGAAAATACAGGCTAAAGGCCTGTCGAATGGATGGGCATGGGGGAATACTTTTAGTTTAAAAAGAATTTATGGGCAGAAAGGAGAAAAAGGGGTTCAAGACAGCTTAGTGCTTGCCATTTCTGCCTATAAATGGGACTGTTTCAGAACATAAAAGGGGCTGGACTTTTAGTCTTCAGAAATAGAAAGAAACATAAAGAAATTTTTAGAATATTGTAACCAAACACTGTTTGAAAACTGCTTAGGAGTTCCAGTTGGCCAAGCTGTCTTTGCTAATTGTTGTTGGTTATTTGCCGAGCTGTTTGTGATTGTTGAACTGTTAGTGCTGTTACATTGAATACTCTGGTTTTTTCTACTGGGTCACCATTCTGTTTTTGGGACTGCTTGTTTGTTGCTCGGCCACTTGTGAACTTCATCATTGTGGCTGGTTGTTTGTTGCTGTGTTGTTGCTGTTTATCTGCTGCTGCTATATTCGCTGCATATGACTCAACTGACCATTCTCCTTCTTCTTTTACCTTGTTATACCAGGTACACCATTAATAGTGTCAATGTAACTTGAAAGTTGAGCATGAATATAAAAGAGAAGAGCTGAAGATGTTTATTTCATACATAGACTGTTATATTAAACCTTATGTAATGTATAATAGTTTGCAGTCTTGTTTGGATACTGAAGGTAGCTTGCACGCCTAGTAGATATCAATGTATGGTGATTGAATGTTAGTTTGTATATGTATGCTGTTAGATAAAAGTATTCCCAATGCAGTAGGTTGTATCTTAGACTTAGTCTAAATGTGTATCATATTCTTTAATACATGCCAAGCATGAAAACTATCCATTACTAGTTAGGTTCATTTCCTTTTGATAAACTGCCTTATTATAAGTGATAAACCACACCTTTAGAACAAAGAACACAAGTTTACGGTCTCAACCTCATGAAGGTCGAGCCCAAGTTGAAACGGACCAAGCAGGCCTCGTCGGAAAATCAGTGGCCCAAGCCTGGCCAATCCCGCACAAAACTGGGTTTGGGCCCATGAGATTCGATCGCTTGTCCGTGGGGCGCAGCCTTGTTTCTGATTTTTTAAAGCATTCTGAATCCTGCTATAAATGACCTGCAAGCATATAATTAACTAGGACTATCTCTGCTTTCAATCAGTAGAGACAAACGCGACAAGAAACGTAGTTGCTATAGGATATCCTTTTAAAATAAAGACGAGATGAGCCTCGACAAATAAAAAATGCACAAGTTGCGGGGCCCTCGTTAAATGTATATATCGAAGCATTCAGTTTCCAGGACGGGTCGTTTAGCAAATCTCACGGCCCTCCCAGAATAATAACGCGATAGTCTCTTTAAGCACGTATTTAATAATGTTATCTCCTTAAACTCGGGTGCACATTTATGTGACCCAAATCCAAATCTCAACGGAATCAAAATGTGTCTCTAATCACGGGTACATTGATTGTGGCGTGGTCTGAGATGCATTTCCATGACGTTGCAAATTCTTTTTATAAGGAATGAGACGAGCCTCGACAAATAAAAACGTACAAAGTGCGGGGCCCTCTAAATGTATACATATTAAAAATACTTAGAATTCGGGATAGGCCGTTTAGCGAATTTCATGGCCTTCCCCAAAATAACAATACGCTAGTTGCTTTAAGCGCGCCTTTAATAATTTATTTTCCTTAACTCGGGTGCACATTTATGTGACCCAAATCCAAATCTCAACCAAGTCGAGATATGTCAACAACCACGTGTACATTGATGTAACGTGGTTCGAGATATATTTTCACGACGTTGCAATTCCTTGTAAAAATAATGATAATAATTATGAAAGCGGTAAAAAGTTAAAATTTGCACATAAGTTCATATTTGTATAAAATCAGATAATCAAGCCAAACATAACAGTTGAGCGACCGTGCTAGAACCACGGAACTCGGGAATGCCTAACACTTTCTCCCGGGTTAACAGAATTCCTTATCCGGATTTCTGGTACGCAGACTGTAATATGGAGTCATTCTTTTCCTCGATTCGGGATTAAAATTGGTGACTTGGGACACCCTAAAACCTCCCAAGTGGCGACTCTGAAATAAATAAACCAATCCCGTTTCGATTGTCCTTTAATTGGAAAAAACTCCCTTGCGCCCCCTCTCGGGTGCGGAAAAAGGAGGTGTGACAGAGACGAATTAAGAATCAAAGATGGGTGATAAAATGGCCAGATATTTGACATATTGATGTAAAAAAAAACAGCAACCCGGTGCACTAAGCTCCTGCTATGCGGGGTCCGGGAAAGGGCCGGACTACAAAGGTTTATTGTACGCAATCTTACCCTACATTTATGCAAGAGGCTGCTTCATGGCTCAAGCCCGTGACCTCTTGGTCACACGGCAGAAACTTTATTCGTTACGTCAAGGCTCCCCGATGTGAAAACACAAATTCTCGGTATAATAAAAGATTAATCTCCATAAACAAACCTAACCTCAACAGGTTTTGGATCAAAAGAAACAATTACACCAGCTGCTTCTGCAATCCTCTGTTAGAACCACAACAAAGAAACTTAAAGTAGGACGTTAAAACTTCCTTTTAACTTTTCCTTGAAGTGAAAGAGAACTACCACAACGAGCAACCCAAAGGTCATCACAAGGAGAAATGCCTACTGCTGGTCCAACTTGGAATTCCCACTAGATCAAAACAAAGTAAAAACATAAGTTAGGTGCAATTTGAGGGGCAACAAATAGTTTCAATCACAAATAGACATGAACCAAATAACATTGCAAGCATAATGATACTGGAATCACGACTCCCCGCCCTCTGGACCAGACATGAGGTTTTTCCCTAATCCAACTCTCTGCAATATCCTCTCTTGACCACATCATGGGGTTTACATGAAAGTGTTCTTTTTTTCTTCTTACAGTTTTACCTGGCCTGCCATAACTTCCGCATTAATTCCACCAATGTTGATGCCGGCGTATAAACAAGCTTTGTAGTGGGAGTTGACAATATCTCGGCCAAAGGCTTTGTCTGCGCCAACTGAACAATAGTAAGGTCCCTAAGAAAAGTTTATTATGCCATACAGATATTTGTTTATGAAACCAGGAAACATTAACTATGAAAATGAAACAAAGAACTTGAAGAATAGCTTCTTATCACTACCTGAGGGCCAAGATATCCTCCAATTGGCCACCCAAGTGGCCAATTCAGATTTTTCTGCATCAATGTGTACTCCGTTGATAATGATAGAGAGAAATTCTCAAGAATTACTAAACATACACATAAAAATACAAACTTTTACTAATCATAGTTTTCCATTGCAACGTCCATGAAACTTACCATAATACAAAATATATTCAACTTACTTTCGTAGTAACCCATACCCCAGGGGAATTCGAATTCCCGCCACCTCCTTTAAAGAGAGGTGTCCTAACCACTAGACTATGGGGTATATTGAATAAACTTTGACTAAGAATAAGGCTCCCTTCTCTTCCACTCTATCTCCTTATTGGATTGGTAGGTACATTCCTCTCTTCTTTTAGTCGACTAGACTTCGCTCATATCCTATTCTTCATTATAGAAGGTTCTTTATTCCAAATACTGGCGAATCACCTTCATTCAATGCTAGCATCTCCAGTAATACATTTCAAGACCAAGTCAGAAGTCAGTAATACGGAGGGTTACAACAAAAATACCCCCAGCATGAATCCCATTTCAGAAATCAGAAAGAAGACTACAAGAGCAAGTCGAAGATAGATAAGATTCTGTAATCATTAGTTTAGCTTAGCTTTTTGTTTTCTTTCTAGCAATGGTGTAATAAGGAGGTCGGAAAGCAGTAGTAACAACATGCAACAACAGTAACAGCAACATTGCAGTCCCATGGTAGTCCCAGCTACCAAAACTTCCCGAACTACATTAATCTGACTCTCTTTTAGCCAGGGATATGTAGGAAACCTGTGAAGCAAAGGTTCGGTTAAATCTCTTCAAAAATGCTTCACACGGAGTATTCCAACGGGCAAATATCGCTCGTATCCGCTCACTTTATCTTTGCACGAAAACTCTTTGTGTTTTCAGACAAAGAGGGGCAACTGTGAGCACGTGATTTTTGCTTCACGAAAACTACCCCAAAAGAAATCAAAAAATAAAACAAATTGCCTTTGGGTACAATTTTGAGAATTTTGCGTGACATTTTGGATAATTATTTTTGTCTGTGAATGTTTACCTTGTTTTAAGTAATTGAAAAATATCAAAATACCTGTTGCGTGCATATTTAGGATTTAATTATGCATTTTTGAATTAATTAAACCATGTCCTATTTTAAAGAATGAAAATCACAAAAATATGAATCTTTGGCAGCTTTGTCATTTTTATTGTTTAATTGTGTGATTTTATTTTAATCAATATTTGATATTGTGTGTTAATTATTGTTAAGGGTTAATTAATATCTTTTTAAAATAATCTTGGTTTTACAATTTATTTTAGGAATTTTGGTATTTAGGAATTAAAAGGAAAATGAAAGAAAAAGAAGAAAAGAGTGAAAATCGGATTGGGCCATTATTTTTGGACCAAAAATCAGGCCCAAATCACTCATGTACCAGGTCCAGTTGGCCTGGCCAGAGACGTCTTAAAACGACGTCATTTGGTCACTCTTAATCAAGACCGTGGGATTAAATCGATCCAACGGCTGAGATTCAATCTCCCTTACCCGTTCCCAAACCCGACCCGTCTACCCCGAACCAAACCCGCCTCAGTACTTAACTAAAACGACCCCGTTTGACCCCCTAACCTAATCTGGACCGTCGATCTTCATGGATCCAACGGATCCCATTAATCCCCTCAATCTAATATACCAAAATACCCCAGACTCATTAACCCCCTTTCATTTCCAAACACCCCCCTGTTCAGTCGTCTCTCTCAGAGACGACCCCTCAAAACCCTAGCCGCCCTGAAACCCCTTCGCCTGAAAGCCGGTGGCAACGATGCCGTTGGCCATGAAACTAACACCCCTAGAGCACCTAACCACCTTCTCCACGAATCCCTTATCCGTTTTGCTTGAATCAGCCTGTAGCTTCTCGAATCTTCAATCGAAGATTCGAGCAAAACTTGAAACTACCCCAACCAGCCCCAAACTCACACCATGACGCCCCCAGACCTCCCTCGTTACCAAACCACCTTTGGTTTGGTTCGAATCAGGCTAGAACTGTTCGAACCCCAAATCGAACCCCGAAGAACCCTACAAAATCAAAGTTTGAAATCTGTCCAAATTAAAGGATGATTTGGGGTCTAATCGACCTTCGTCGAAGTGTTCTCAGTTGAGAACACTCGATTAAGGTCTGTTCGACCTCAAAGAGTCCGAGTCAGAGTCCAAGTCAGGGTCGTCCAGTTTTCCGAGTTCTTGAGGTATTTTTTTCTTTCCTGTTTGTTCCATTTTGTATTTGTTTATATCTGTTTATTTGTTTAGTTTAGTTTTATTGATTTTTCAATAATTTTTGTCGATTGATTCTGTCCTTCTTCAATGACCTTTTATTTGGTCGAACTTTTTCTAGTCATGGTCAAGTATATGATAAACTATATAATCGATTTGAATGAGTTTCGTCGATTAGTTAAGTTTTATTATAAATTCCTGTTTCTATCAATACGACTCGAATCACCTATGTGCCTGTTCGATTCTGATTTTCTACTGATTGTATGTGTTGTAATTCGTGTAGTCGATTAGATAAGTGTCGTCGATTAGTTTTACATGCTTGAATGTTAGAATAACCTGATAATAATTTGATTCATATTGCTTCAATTCTGATTGAATCATTGTTTAAATTTGGTTGTGAAGTAGTTATAGCTGTAGTACTTTAGTGATCAGTTAGAAATCAGTTATTAAGGTTATAACTTATAGAGTTCTACCATCAGATTAAGAGGTTTAGGGCAGGGCAGTAATGTCAGGGACTTCAGGAGGGTATTTTGGGATTGAAAGGTTTGAAATTGGTTTAAGTTGAATGTTCTGACCGTAGGGTACTAAAGTACCATTAAACTAATGAATTGTTTAAATGCTAATGGGGAACAAAACATAATGGTGGGGGAAGGTTGAAAGGAAATGGATTAAGAAATAGGTGTCCTTACCTATTTGAATTTAAATAAAGGGAAGAACAAGGGATAATGGGAAAAAACATACTCTAGTGGGGAACAAGTGAATTAAAAGGAGAACAAAACATGTAGTAGTGGGGAGAAATACTTTCCTAATTAGCGAAGTGCTCCTTAGAGCTGGAAAGGGGCTGAGGTTTGGGTATAAATAGGGGTTTGGACAGAATTAGGGGGGATCCTTTTTTAGTCTGGTCTGGCTGTTCTTTGGGGCAGACTTTAGAAGAGAAAAGACTCGGGAAATCTTAAGGGTTTGAACATTCTGAAAACTGGAAGAGAGTTTTAAGAGCTAGTCTAGTTCAACTAGTGTTATCCCATTGAAACTAAAAAGAGTTTCAGCTTTAACTGTGGAGTTGTATTTTCGAGTTTTGCTTGATTACTGAATTCTAAGGGTGTTTCTGCTTGTGTTTTGATTGATATTTGGTTGCTATCAAGCTGTTTTTGGGGTCAGTTACTGGGTGTTTGTGTTGTTGTTGGTATTGCTGGGAATTCTGCTGGATGTTTGTGTTTGCTATTGATTATTTGCTACTGTTTCATTGGGTTTGCTGGAATTCTGCTGGTTCCTTTTAAATCTGTTACTGGTTTGTTCTGTCACTGTGTTGTTGTTTGTTGCTGTTGTGATGTGCTATCTATTGTGCTGATCACTCCTTCTTATTCTCCATTGTATTCCCTATCTAGGTACACATTCTAAAAACCTGTGTTGATGTAAGCTCGAATTTGAAGTTGAAGTTGAGATGAAATGGAAATACAGCTGTTAGTTCTATTTGACATGACTGTATAAATAAACTGAAACTGTTTCTTTATTAGCTAGATTATCACTCGATATGTCTTGAATGTATATAAGCCTGTGATCTCGAGCAGTGATTGTATTTAGTTTTATGTTAGGTTAATAGGATAGTTAGATAAATTTCAATTTTGGTAATTTGTTTCGTGAAGTCATTAGAAAGCGATTCACATTGCAATGAACCTTTAGTAATGGTCGTCATGTGTTTTGTACTAAAATAGGACTGTTTATTTGCTACATCATGGCATGTTAAAATTGGTCCATAAAGAGTGTTGTGGTTATTTTGTTCAAGTTGTTCCAAATAGAACGACGTACTGGTTTCACTATAAAATCAGGATGCTTACCTAATGACATGCAAATGAATAAGTAAATGCTTGACTTCAGGGGCTCGATCCCTCAATCTCTCCTACGCAACTTGGCATGCCCCATTCGGTTTTGGGCTTGCCTCAAGGCCCACCGGTTGTTGTTCGTTCACAAGTAGAATTAGTTAGCCCATTTAATTTGGGCCTGATTTAAAGGTTTCAGTATATAGTTAACACAATATAAGTTTGGAGCTTTGAGTTAGGTAGCGGGTTTAAATTAAAAGGTCCGTCCTTTTGTTTGGACTCGAACTTAAACTCGAAGCCCGCTTTTATAATATTAACTAATTAGGACTTCTTCTCTTTTATTTTAGAGACGAACTTAATAGAAATGTAGTCAATTTAGGATTGTCTTTTTAAAATAAACGAGATGAGCCTCGCCTAGTGAAACGCATAGATTGCGGGGCCCTCACAAATGTATGTATTAATTACTTAGAACTTGGGATCGGCCGCTTAGTGAACTTCACGGCCTTTTTCCCAAAATAACCACGCGTTAATCTCTTTAGGTGCGTACTTTAAATAACATTACCTTCTCAAATTCGGGTGCACATTTATGTGACCCAAATCCAAATCCCAACGGAGTCGAAATGTGTCGTTAATCACGGGTACATTGATTGTGACGTGGTTCGAGATGCATTTCCACGACGTTGCAAATTCCTTTAAAAATAATGAATGAGACGAGCCTCAACAAATAAAAGTACACAAGCTACGGGGCCCTCTATACGTGTTGGTAAAATTACTTAGATTTCGGATGGGCCGTTTAGCAAAATTTCACGACTTTACCCAAAATAATAATACACTAGTCGCTTTAGGCGCGCCTTTAATAATATTACTTCCCTAAACTCGGGTGCGCATTTATGCGACCCAAATCCAAATCTCAACGATGTTAAAACGTGTCCAAAATCATGGGTGCATTGATGTGACGTGGTTCAAAACGTGTTTTAATAACGTTGCAATTCTCTTTTAAAATAATAATAATAATAATAATAAAAGCGGTAAAAAGTTAAAATTTGCACATAGGTTCAACATGTATTAAAATCCGATAAATAAGCCGAATATGACAATTGAGAGACAGTGCTAGAACCACAGAACTCGGGAATGCCTAACACCTTCTTCCTGGTTAATAGAATTCCTTATCCAGATTTCTGGTTCGCGGACTATAATTAGAGTCAATCTTTTTCTCGATTCGGGATTCAACCGGTGACTTGGGACACCCTAAATCTCCTAAGTGGCGACTCTGAATCTTTAAATAAAATCCCATTTCGATTATCCTTTAATTGGAAAAACTCCTCTACGCCCCTTTACGGGGGCGCCAGGTGAAAAAGGAAGTGTGACAGCTCTGGCGACTCTGCTGGGGAACGAACCCAGAATCTCTGGTTCAGGGTTCAGAATTCGAGCTTAGATAAATTGTTATATTTGGTTTTATCTGATTTTGTTACATGTTTGGGCCTGATGTGCTAAATGATGCTTTTACCGCTTTGATATTATCTGAACTGTATAAAAACTGTGCCGAAACCCTTCTCTTCTCACCTCCGGGGATGTGCTTACTGGTTGAGACTCTCTATTCTGTTAGCGTCATACCTTAAAATAAGAAAGTGGCCGAACAAGTTACAAAGCCGGACGATCTCGTAGGTCCCCGGTACGTAGCCCCCTCCTCGACTCGAGTTGTCCGCTCGGGTACACAGTCTAGAACAAATACCCCAGGTTACGAACCTAGAATAACTCAGTTTCATGCCGGATCCCTAGTAGGAACGTTTGTTTGCATCATGTGCATTTGACTTTGGAGACTCAACACAGGGGTTGGGTCTGTCTAGGACAGGTGTACTAAAACGACAAAAGACCATCCTGATGCATCCAACTTGCTACCTGTGCATTTGTTTGCTTCGGATTTGCATGCTGACCGGCTTTTGAATACTTTGAAGAAAGAGAGATAGAGGTAGTTAATCGCCTGTTTTGAAAAAAATCAATGTCCAAATAGCGTCAAAACTCTGTCGAATTTTTGAGAAAATGAAAAAAAAGGGGGGTTGTTTATGAAAAATGGTTTTTATTTGCCATTGAAAAGAGTCTTGTTTTCAAAAGAAGTTTGTTTTATCTACCCGAACTACGCCGGTTTGATTCTCACAGGGTGCGGGATACGTAGGCAACCCTCATCGGGTCCAACCTCCCCTTTACAAAATTGTCAAAATTTTAATTTTCGTCATAAATAAGTCGGGTGATTCCATTCTTGTAAAAAATAGCCGAATGTCCCTGAAAAGACGTCGGAAGGCTGTTTTTGCGAGAACAGCCATTGTTGGTCATTTTCAAGGTTTTTGTCCGGTTGGTAAAACACAGCTTTTAAATCTTCTTCGAAGTGCTGAAAGGCCGTATTGACAAGACCGGAGTTTTATTTAAATGTGTGTCAATTTTAGTTTATTCTTTCTTTGAGTCCAATGAGTCTTAATCACCCCAAACAAACATGCAGAATGAGCACGGGTCCAAGTTTGTCGGTAACAGTTAGGAGCAAGATCCCTTTGGAGTTGCGCTTGTGGTGGGAGGATTTGGAAAAGTCAGAGCGAGATAAGATCAAACCACATCTGGGAGGTCTCACCAGTTTGTTGAACGTCAGACTTAGATGTGACATCATAAAAGCTTTGGTTACATTTTGGGACTCAACCCACAGCGTATTCCACTTCTCAACCCACATTGGAGTATTATCACTACTTTTGATGAATTAAATTATATCAATGTCTTTGGTTATATGTTATATAACGTATTCCACTACTTTTAATTAAAAGGAAGAGAAACACTTCCTTTAATGTAAAAATTTCCACTACATATGATATGTTGAATCTTGCCAAGAACAAGCGTAGGATTAATTTCTTAGGAAAACCAGCAGCTCTATGCGGGATGTGAAGATCGCCCAATGCTAAATACCAGCACCATCCTCATCTAAACCCGATAAACTATTCAAAATTTTAATATGCGACCGACAATCTGAGATACCAAAACGGAAACCCCAATATATACTACTAGCACTTTAATCAAAGTCAAGGAATTTAAGGAATTGTTAAATCTAATCGTTTGTTGCTCATTAAATCCTCTCTCTGCTTTGTCGCTGACACTCCAGCACCGGTTAGATCGCTGGAAACCGTGGAGGATCCGCCATCGTATTACAAAATCCTAGTTTTGGAGAAGAAAATAAGATTAGGTCTTTTAAAGGGCGAATATGGGTAATGTAAAGGGAAAGTGCACGGTTAGCCACTAATAACATATATATTTACTTTTAAGCCACTATTTTAAATGTCTTTAGTCACGCTGTAATAAACTTTAACTACTCGGACGAAAATACCCTTATGCTCATTTCCTTAACTTTTGAACTTAACTTCAGGATTACATGTCCTTAACTTTTGAACTTGTAATTCTAAGTTCAGGACCAACTGTCATTAACTTTTGAACTTGGAACTCGAAGTTCAGGACCAGGTGTCCTTAACTTTTGAACTTGTAACTGTAAGTTCAGGATCCATAACGTAGCAGAAAACCAAACGTTATTTGTATTTTTTTACAAATAAAAATAATAATAATTGCAATTTACATAATTGATGTCAAATTACACAACAGAAAGCTAATAACAAAAAGAAACAATTTTTTTTTGAATTTTTTTTGTTTGAAAATTTAGATCTCTCAGTTTTCCAATCAAAATTCAATTTCATAAAATGGTAAAGGGTCCCATCAACTAAATGGAAATAGTACAGTCAAAACCACTACATATAACATATAATAGCTATCAGATTAATTAAAAACTGAAGCCTAAAAGACAACAAGAACCTAACCAACCAAAAGAAAAAGAAAAATAAATAAAGTTGGAGAAATGGTCTGCAACGTCGAGGAAGTGGTATGCCTTTGGGTTTAGGAAGCGGGATGAAGTTGGGGAAGAACTTATTGCACGAGGAAGAGAAGTAACGAGTTTAGGAAATTTTGATAGAGGGTTTGGGATGGAAAAGAGAACAGAAGAAAGGGTAACTTCGTCTTTTTATATTAGTTTTAATAGAGTAGTGGCTACTTTTGCTCAGCATTAAAAACGCTGGATAAAAAGTAAATACCACTTTAAAAATGGCTATCCCACGCCATTTCTACTAATGCAAAAGGGTAAATGGTTAGGTTGTTTAAGATGTTTCCACGTGTCTTTATGAATTGGTCCGTTAGATGAAGGGGTAGAAATATTAAAATTGGTAACGGCATGGGCAGATAGTGAAGAATAGTATAACGGAGGCTACCTATAACTAATTTCCGATAGTAGAGGGACACATCTAACCCTTTTCCTTAAAAAAATTATATCTTTTTTAGGCTACAAGTAGAAATACTCCCTTCGGTCCATTTTAATTAATTTTTTCGTTATTTTCACACATATTAAGGAATTTAGTTTTTAACATTAATTAATAATACAATTAACTATATTAACATTAATTTATTCATTAAAAATATAACAAATATTCCTAGACTCTTTAATCCAAGGGTAACTTTGAAAAAAAAACGAAGTTAACTCTGTGATATCTCAAAAAAAAATTAAATATTATGAACAAGACCAAAAAATTAATTAAAATGACCAGAGGAAGCAATTGAGAAAGATCAGTTGATTTCCAATGAAACATAATCAATACGTACTTTGCCTATTCCCAAAGTTGTGTGGTATGAATGGATGGAAAAGGAGGGCACCAAACCAATTGTCATGACCCTAAATAGGAACCAGTCGTGATGACGTCTATCGTGAAACAAGGTCAACCGACACAAACCCCCAAATCAATTAAACAGATATAGTAATTTATTTAAAGTCATTAATAAACTATAAATCCTAAAATATAGAGTAGAATGGAACAGTGCGGAAATAAACATAGCCCGACATCCGGGTCACCAATCATGAGCATCTAAAATCCGTCTAAGAGTATGAAAAGACAACATAGTTTAATACAAGGCTAGTACAAAGCGAAATAAAGATAGGAAGGAGAAGCACTGGGCTGCGAACGTCGAGCAGCTGCCTAGTCAACTCCGAACAGCCTGCTGGAAAGCAAATCAGCAGTCGCTAGCGTGACTCGAGACTCCTGAATCTATACACAGGGTGCGGGGAGTAATGTGAGTACTGTCACACCTCCTTTTTCCTACACCCCTGTAAGGAGTATAAGGGAGTTTTTTTCCAATTTAAGTGACAATCGAAACAGGATAATTTATCTAAAATTCAGAGTCATCACTTGGGATGATTTTTTGGTGTCCCAAGTTACCGATTTTAAATCCCGAATTGAGGAAAGATTGACTCTGTTTTACAGTCCGCGAACACAGAAATCCGGGTAAGGAATTCTGTTAACCCTGGAGAAAGTGTTAGGCATTTCCGAGTTCCGTGGTTCTAGCACAGTTGCTCAACTGTTGTTATTGGTCTATTTACTTGATTTTAGTAAATGTTTTAGCCTATGGTGCAATTTCAACTTTAAAACCGCTTTTATTTAATTATTTTTAGGAAAGATTCAACGTCATCTAAAATACGTCTTGAACCACATCACATAAATGCACCCGCGGTCCGCGACATATTTTATTTAACGTTGTTGAGATTTGGATTTGGGTCACATGAAATGCACACCCGAATTTAATAAAAGAAAATCAAGTTAAATAGCACGCCTAAAGCAACTACGAAAGTTCAAATTAATGACAAAGTTTGCGAGAGCCATGGAAAGTTCAATTGATGGCACACCTCGATTTTTGAAAGAGTTAAAACTAATTGAATGAGGATCATGGACTATTTAATAAAAATGGCAAACCTCAAATTTTCTATAAAATCTAACTAGTTTTGTGAGGGTCATGGGCTTAGGGATTTTAGTTGGCATGGCACGCCTCAAATTATTTCAAAGGGTTTTATTATTCGGAGTTGTTATGATCGGGTTACATGAAATGCACCACCGAATCATTTAGCAAGAAATAAAACTACGCAAATCGGAAATGTAACGAACATGGTAAAGTGAATCAAAGCTTTCAGAAGGCATTTAAATCCCTTCTAACTATTCATGTTAATTCCTCAAATAATCAAATACCAAGTGTCTAACACATTATTCAATTCCTTAACGTTATCTCCCATATGTCAATTAATTCACAAAATAAATCATTAAAGTGACGAAACATGTTCGTTCAAGTGGACTAGACTTTTGAAAACCATATATCAAAATCAAATGACTCATTTTGAATATTGGCAATGCGAGACAGTGCCTTGAATCCGTCGAAACTAAAGTCTAAAATCCAACGTTAAAGGATCACACAATTGAAACAAGAGAATGAAAACTGCATTTATCCCCAACCACGAGCCCTAAAACTGACTTGTCTCAAGCAAAACTGATTATTTTATATTCAGCGTGGCAATTATTCTAACCTAACTAATAAGGATAATATTTCGACACTACGAAAGATTAAAAATCAGATTTGGCTCAAATAGTGTAAAATTGTTCAAAGCATCTGACGGTAGGACAAATTTTCAAACAATAAGAATTCCACCATATTTATCTCCTCTTTCACTAATATAACTCTAAGAAGGCTAAAGAAAATTCAAACAAGAGCTTCAAAATTAAACGAGGAATCTGAACACTATTTTTGTCATGGAACGAAGCTAAACCGAATTCAAAGTTCATTCATCTAATTTAGCCAAGATTCAAACCATATTATCACCAAAACCAAAGCATAAAATAAAGGGGATAAGATTGAACCTGAGAATATAAGTTTCTTTTTGATAATAAAAATGAAGTCGGCTATAGGGCTTTGAACCTTATCCGAACGAGGAGGAACAATAGCACGAACCGCAACCTCGATCGAAACCTAAGTCAGCAACCAAAATTTGAACAACCACTCGGCTTTACTCCATTTCAAACAAAAATCCAAAAGAAGAAAACTGATTTTTCTTGTATATTTGACTTTGAAGTAAAATTGAAACTAGACGAAATTGATTTTTCTTCACTTTTCTTGTCCAAAGACCTCCAAATTTCTGTCCGATTTTATCTCTTGTTTTTTCACTTCTTTTTTTTTTGTTTTTCCTTCCATTTCGTCCCTTCTCTTTAATGTGTGTGTGGGGCTGTTATTCTTCAGTGACTAAATCACTATTGGAATTTTTGAGGGAAGTGGGGGTTGAAGCTTAAAGGATTTTGGAGATATATGAGCCGATTGTCTTTCTTCTAAAAATAAACATGGAGATTCTTGTTTGGGATCTGTGGCCGTAGATTGGTGGATTTTTGTTAAGAAAAAGTCATGGCCATGGTTGCTTTCTTTAGAGAAGAAGCATATGATTCCATTTTTTCTGAAAACGGCAGAATTTTTTGGTTTTTTTTTTCCCCGGGGTGTTTAGGGATTGGGTACTATTATATAGGGGTAGGGATTAGGTTAGGGGTATGGGCCTAGGAATTATGGGCTAGGTCCAACATTAGGCCTAAAGATGGGTTGCTCGAGCCCAAGTTTTATTCTTTCCCCGCGAACGAGATTAAAAACACGACCTTATTTATTAATTAATCCTACTTAAGTAAAATAAATTATTAAAATAAGACTGACCGTTAAAATAAACTATTTTTTTAATTATTTTTTTTGGTATTTTTCAAGATTAAAAATTACTACAGCACATTAATGCAACTATTGTTTTTGTAATTTTCATTTTCTTGTATTAAAATAAAGTAAAAGAATCAAAATTAATTAAAATAGCTATATTATCCCTAAATTAAATATTTACGTGCTAAAATATGAAAAATCTTGGGTAGGGTCAAAAATCACATGTCTACGGCAGCCCCTCTTTGACTGGAAACGCGAAGAGTTTTCAGACAAAGAACGACTAGACAGGTTTTTTGACTCGACCCTTATTTGGAAAGACTAAAACTAAGAGAAAAGTGAAATGTGACTGAGCCCTGGTATCTGAGCTGCCTACATATCCTTGGCTATAAAGGAATCAGGCCTCGTTTAGTTCAGAAGTGAGTGAGATGATGAAGTATGCCGAGGTGGAGAGCCAGTTGAGGTGTCGTTCAGCCGAGGTTCCGGTTCGCGGTCCTGTTATTACATCAAAATTAAAACATGGAAAAGACTAGCTAAGCTTGTCAACTACGAGTTACAAGATTCCTATCTATAAGTCTTCTGAAGCTTGAGTCTTGAAGGGTTCTTCATGCAGACTTTGGATTTGAACCTTGACGCTTGCTAGTTACAGGTGCTAGCTCGTTCTTTTTCAGCTTTTCGGATCAAGACCAGGCACACCATGCTTGTGACTTCAGTTATGTCTTGAGTAGCTCACATCTTTCATCAACTTATATATTTGGCTTCACTTCTTGCTTTTCTTTTTTTCTGGATTGTGACTAACTTCCGTTGATCATCTCAGACTATTGACTCGCATTCTTGCCGCGAGCTTCTTTTGTTGCTGACTTGAGTTGCGTTCTGAAGTGAATTCCCTTATTCTCCAAGTAGGCGCCTGATTGTTATCATTTGAATTGCTGCTTTCTTCTTCAGGTGGGCTCCTGATTACCAACACTTGAATTGCTACTTTGTTCTTCAGGTGGTCTCCTGATTACCAACACTTGAATTGCTGCTTTGTTCTTTATGTGGGCTCCTGATTACCAACACTTGAATTACTGCTTTGTTCTTCAGGTGGGCTCCTGATTACCAATACTTGAATTGCTACTTTGTTCTTCAGGTGGTCTCCTGATTACCAACACTTGAATTGCTGCTTTGTTCTTTATGTGGGCTCCTGATTACCAACACTTGAATTACTGCTTTGTTCTTCAGGTGGGCTCTTGATTACCAACACTTGAATTGCTTTGTTCTCCATGTGGGCTCCTGATTACCAACACTTGAATTGTTTTGTTCTTCAGGTGGGCTCCTGATTACCGACACTTGAATTGTTTTGTTCTCCAGGTGGGCTCCTGATTACTAACACTTGAATTGTTTTGTTCTCCAGGTGGGCTCCTGATTATTGACACTTGAATTGTTGCTTCGTTCTTCAGGTGGGCTCCTGATTAACGACACTTGAATTGCTTTGTTCTTCAAGTGGGCTCCTGATTACTGACACTTTCTGTGTTCCCTTGTTTTCCATGTGGGTGCCTGCAATCAAAACCAAAAAACAAACGAAATTTTCTGCCCCAGTTTGTACTAGGAAGATTTGTGAGTTGTTAGCAATATTGTAAACCACTTATACTATTGATGCAATGATGAGAGTAAACTAAAGACTAGACTAGGATGTGCGTCTCCTAAAAGTGATTGAGCTTGCGGAAAACTGTAAACTAAGCTTGACTAAAGTAAATACTAACCCTATTCTCCATGCGGGGCCCCTGATTTCAAGAAAACTAAACATTAATCTTTTTTTTTTCAAATCCGGACTTCCTTTTTTCAAATTATCCTAGGAGAAAATTCGTCAGACTAGGTTTTCTATCTTAGGAGAAAGATTCATCAGACTAAGACTTTTATCCTAGGAGAAAATTCATCAGACTATGTCCTTTTTTCTCTTTTTTTTTATTTTGTATTTGGTATCTTAGGAGAAAGGATCGGTTATTCAGGGGATCGGGGAGATTGACGAGGATGTCACACACCGTATAGGGGTGGGGTGGATGAAGTGGAGGTTAGTGTCGGGAGTCTTGTGTGACAAGAAAGTGCCACTGTTACTAAAAGGAAAGTTTTATAGAGCAGTGGTTAGGCCTGCCATGTTGTATGGAACTGAATGTTGGTCGGTAAAGAACTCACACACCCAGAAGATGAAAGTAGCAGAGATGAGGATGTTGAGGTGGATGTGCGGGCATACAAGGATGGATAAGATTAGGAATGAAGATATTCGAGAGAAGGTGGGTGTGGCCCCCATGGAGGACAAGATGCGGGAAGTGAGACTCAGATGGTTCGGGCACATTCAGAGGAGGAGCACTGATGCACCGATGAGGAGGTGTGAGCGACTGGCTGTAGTGGGCACGCAGAGAGGTAGAGGGAGACCTAAGAAGTATTGGGGAGAGGTGATCAGACATGACATGGCACGACTTAGGATTACTGAGGACATGGCCCTTGATAGGGATTTATGGAGGTCGAGCATTAGGGTTGTAGGTTAGGGGAGAGTGTGAATATTTCTACAACACAATAGAGGGAGACTATCCAATTAGGAGTTAGACTAGGAATGTCATTGGTCGTCTATTGAGGCAGGGTTTTACCTTCTAGTTGTACTATACCAGCCATCTATTTCGTATTTTCGTATTTTCGTATTTAATATCCTATATTTCATATTTCATATCTCTTATATATTGTTGTTATTTTTATTACGCATTTTTATGGTACTAATATATCATCTCCTATTGTTTTTTGAGCCGAGGGTCTCCTGGAAACAGCCTCCCTACCCTTCGGGGTAGGGGTAAGGTCTGCGTACATATTACCCTCCCCAGACCCCACTTGTGGGATTATACTGGGTCGTTGTTGTTGTTGTTGTTGTTGTATCTTAGGAGAAAGATTCATCCGACTAAGACGTTTATCCTAGGAGAAAATTCATCAGACTAGGTTTTCTATCTTAGGAGAAAAATTCATCAGACTAAGATTTTGATCCTAGGAGAAAGTTCATCAGACTAGGTCTTCTTTTTGTTATCTTAGGAGAAAGATTCATCAGACTAAGACGTTTATCCTAGGAGAAAATTCATCAGACTAGGTTTTCTATATTAGGAGAAAAATTCATCAGACTAAATTTTTTTTGTATCTTAGGAGAAATATTCATCAGAATAAGATGTTTATCCTAGGAGAAAGTTCATCAGACTAGGTTTTCTATCTTAGGAGAAAGGTTCATCAGACTAAGACATTTATCCTAGGAGAAAGATTTATCAGACTAGGTTCTTATCTTAGGAGAAAGATTCATCAGACTAAGACATTTATCGTAGGAGAAAATTCATCAGACTAGGACTTTTTATCCTAGGAGGAAAAATGTAAAGATCAATGACAAGATTTTATGCACAATAGCAAGACAAACAAAGGCAAAGATTTGAGAAACTTCCCTTTTGTAGTCTCTTCTCTTCTTTTCTTTCCTTCTCTTTTTTAGTTTTTTTTTTTTTTTTTTGAACCACTTTCCTTGCACTGCTTCGTTCCTGTTTCACACAAAGAAAAATTGGTCAGTTTTGAAAATGATGGTCGATTTGTGGCCTTGATCTTGGGCAGCTTGGCTTATGCTCAATCAGCTTGAGTCGGTCTCAAAAGACTTTTGTTCTGCACCAACTCTGATTGTTTTACACCAGTACCATTTGTATTTGCAGCTCAAACAGCCTTATCCCAATTGGAGATCTTTGCTTAGGTGACCTTTTCCGATATCTTGAATGATTTCTTGCTTTTGAGCAATTTGTCTGTCAGAGAGAATCACCAGTTATCTTTGATTGCGCCAAATAAGCTGGCAAGAGTCTTTTTTGGGGAAGCCTTTGTATGAATCCTCAAGGTATATTGACAGTAACAACTGAGTGTGCTGGCCAAATTTACTTTGTGCAACTGAAAAGCTGGTAGCAGATTTTGAAATCTTTTCTTGCTTGTTTTGACAAGGACGGACTCAGAGTGAAGGACACAATGGTGCAGGAAACAAGTATTAACAAGAAATGCCCCTGTCGGAAGGATAGAAGGAAGAATTTTTTTTCTTTTTCTTTTCTTTTTCATTTTTTCTTTCAATAACTAGCCTTAATGATCATGACATGTATTTTGGACTCAACGGCCTGATCAAACTAATCCAATCTTCCCTTTTACCATTCTTATGACCTTTGAAGTCGGGTTTGTTTGTGTCATTCCTTTGCATCAGCTTCACGACTCACTTTCGACTAGTGGTGTCCCGAGGGATTTTCACCTACAAGTCTCTCTCATTTATTTATCTCTACTTACTGTCGCCTTACAGTGCCCGTGAAGGTTTTCACTAGTAAGACTCTTATTTTTCTTTTTCTTTTTTTTCTGTAGCTTTCTTGTGTGGAAAACTTGACAGTGTTCTATGTCGCGTGACAACCGTTGCTCAGTGCATGCTTCTCTTGGCATCCTTGAAGGCGCATCGGGAGGTCTTTATTTGGAAGGTTTTTGGATAGGGTTGGAAAGAAGGGTCGGCATGACGGCTCAAAGTAAACTCAAAATGAGGGGTTATGCACTTACAACTCTTGGAACCGACTCTTTTACAAGTGAAATAAAAATCTCTGCCCTAGTTTCAGCTATTGGGCTTTTTTTGGATCTTTTATTTGAATTCTTATTTGGTTGGACCAAACCGTGAGGCTGCCTACATATCCTTATTTTTTAAGGAATCAGGTCGAACGTAGTTCAAACATCTGACCTAACTAATTTTTTTTCATTTTTCTTTCTTTTTTTTCTTTTTCTTTTTTTTTTTCAAAACAAGTTGCCCCAGCTCCTATTTTTTAGGGCACGGACCTTTGACAAATCTTTGTTTTTTAACTTCCTAAGAATTGCCCTAGTTTGTACTCTTGGGACATGAATTTTTTTATTTTTCTTTTTTTTTTTACTCTAAACTTGATTCCAAAAGAGGGTAGTCAAAGAAAATAACACAGGCTCAAAAGCGGTAGCGAAGGATATAAAGTGTTTGGGTAGCAGAAAAAGGGCCTCCCAACCTTGAGAACGTCAAACATGGTATCTTTTTGCGATCACAACATTGACGAACATGTATGTCTTCTTGGTATGTCGTGGTCACAAGACATTTTTCAGCCCTTAGTGACAAACTTTCCAACAAACTTCAGTTGATTAAACATCCTCAAGCCCGATCTTCACATTGATTTGAAGGTGAATTCTACTCGACCTTAGTTTCAAAGTATTCTAACTCTTTATTCATCCTCAAATTTATTTTTTTATTTTTTTTAGTTATCCAATTCCAGATTAAATCAGTTCCTAAGATCTGGCCAAAATTTTCGCATGCATGTCATGTCATTAGAACTAGCGACAAAAGAACTAGGAACAGAATGACACAAAAGGACAAACTGTATTTTATTGAGTAAAGGATGAAAGGGTTTTACAATTAAACAAGCAACTCAAAATACGAGTTACAACTCTAAAAATAACCCAAATAATGAAAATAGCAACAGAACAGACAGACAAGACTCACACAAAAAGAATGGAGGGATAGAAGGGTTTGACTCAATAAAACAAATAAAATCTGGATCACAACCCTGAAATAACCCAGATAATATAAAAAGCATCAAAACAAGCTACCAAGATTCCTTCCTAATGAGGAGGGAATGACTTTTCAATTGCTAGGCTTGACATTTAGCCATAAATTTGCTCATCAGAATTAGCAGAGCCTTCTCCAATTTCAACATCATTAACTTCAATTAGCAAGTTTCCGAGAGGATTCTCATACTCCATGTCACCAGGCATCATCCCCACAAAGTGTACATCATTATGTGCAGGTAAAGGATTCAACGCAATATTCTGGGTGTCATTGTCTTGGATCACAATCAGGTTTTCCTGGATCATCCTTTCTATTTCTCTTTTCAAATCCCGACAACTTTCAACATTGTGCCCCTGGGCATTGGAATGGTATTCACACCTTTTAGAAGGGTCAAAGCTTCTTGCACGGGAGTCCACATGATTTGGAGGAATAAGTGCAATCATGTCATACTCCTTTAATTTCTCAAACAAGCTTGCATAGGACTCTTCTATTGGTGTAAAATTATCTTTCAGCCTTTGTTCCCTTCTATATCCCTGGCTTGGATGTGGGTTATAGGGAATTTGAAAATTTTATGGAGGTTGGTGGAGATTTTGCGGTGCTGGTGCTCGCCTTCTGGGGTGTCTTGGTGGCCGGGCAACATACTGAGGTGCAGCAATAGAGTATTGAGGGTTCTAAAGTGGATAATAGTATTCAAGGGAATCATGGGAAACCTGATGAGGTTGCTCATACCTTCGAGATGCTCTCCTAGAACCTCCTCTCGACCCTGATGTCATAATGATTTCTTCGTGTTTCTCATTCGTGTCACTAAAGTTATCGGATTCAATCGGGACAACCTAAGTTGTGGCTTTGAGAATTGCTTGACTTATAATTTTGCCTATCTTAAGACCATTCTCAATCATTTCCCCCATTTTGATTGCTTCCGAGAAGGATTTACCCACTGCGCACATCATGTTTTGAAAATAATCTGGCTCTTGAGCCTGAAGGAAGACAGTGATTAACTCATGTTCATCCATGGGTGGCTTAAATCTGGCCGCTTGCTCTCTCCATTTAATGGCATATTCCCTGAAACTTTCAGTTGGTTTGTTCTTCAAGTTTGAAAGGGAATTGCGATCTGGGGCAATGTCAATGTTGTATTGGAATTGTTTGACAAAGGCCTGTGCCATGTCATCCCAGACATACCTACGAGACGTGTCTTGATCCATAAACCATTCGGAGGCTACTCCCATAACGCTTTCCCCAAAATAAGTCATCAACAATTCTTCATTTCTTCCCGCACCTCTCAGTTGATTGCAATACCTTTTCAGGTAGGCTATGGGATCTCCATGTCCATCATACTTTTCAAATTTGGGAGTCTTGAAACCAGGCGGCAAGTGGACATCGGGGAACATACATAGATCTTTGAAGGCAACACTCTTTTGACCTACCAACCCTTACATGTTTTTCAACCGTTGTTCTAAGCTTTTAACTCTTTGGGTCATTTCTTCCTGTACCATCTTTCGGGCAGGCTTCTCAATGTTTGCAGGAAGATCAAACGAGTACGAGTGGTACTGCTCTTGTTGTGTAGCAAATTGTGACTCATGACGAGGCTGTCCTTGACCACTGGCCCATGCTTGACACATTTCGGTTATTTGCTGTTTCAGTATTCTATTTTTCTCAAACACAATAGACTCTTGTTGAACCCTCTGACCCTGAGTCTCTTGAGCACTTGTAACACTTCGATGTCAGTTATCATTTTTCCTTGGATCTTGTGTTTCCAGCTTACCACAAACCGACCACCTCAACTTTCTTCACAATTCAAAACAAAACATGTTAGAATTGACTCAGTCGGTACTTATTATTATCAATATTTTTTAATTTCTTTTTAATGGGGATCGAACCTGATATGGGTTGCCTACGTATCATGTGGGAACATGAATCAGATCTTGCGTAGTTCAGGAAGATCATGAATAAAGTAAATAAACTAACTTTTTTATTTTTATTTTATTTTTCCGAAAGAAAGACTTATAAAGAAGAAAAAGAATATTTTTTGATTTTGATTTTTCTTCAACATTTTTGCAAAGAAAGATTTTTTTTTTGAATTTTTTTTCTGGAATTTTGAAAGAAAAACTTCTAAAGAAGAAAGAAAATATTTTTGGAATTTTATTTTGAATTTATGAAAGAAATGCTTCTAAAAGAAAGAAAATATTTTTGGATTTTTGAAAGAAATTTAAAGAAAATAGTTTTGTATATTTTTTTAAAAAACAATTAGGGTTTAAAAGAAAGGCTTTATAAAGAAGCAAGTAATGAAAAATATTTTTGAATTTTTTGAAAATTGGGGTCTCAAAAAAAAGATTTTTCTTGAGAGGAAGTAAAGGAAAATATTTTTGGATTTTTTGAAAATTATGTGCCGGAACCGATGAGGTTTGCCTACGTATTTCACATCCGGTGAGAATCAGACCTGCGTAGTTTGCCAATTTTGACGCAACAGAAAAATATTACTTAATTTGAAATGGCTTTTCTTTTTTTTTCAAAATTTCAACAGAATTTCAGGGTAATTCAAATACCTACCTCTCACTCTCTTTTCATTTTTCTTCTTTCTCCTTTTTTTTGATTTTCTTTTTTTCTCTTTTTTTAATTTTCTTTCCCTATTCTTGAAGCCAGTCAACATGCAAGCCGAAATAGATAGATACGCAAGTAGCACGTAAGATGCATCAGGATGGACTTTTAATTTGGGTACACTTGTCCTAGACGGACCCAACCCCTGTGTTGGATCCCCAAAGTCAAATGCACATGATGTAAACAAGCGTTCCTACTAGGGATCTGGTATGAGGCTGAGTTATTCTAAGTTCAAAACCTGGGTATGTTGTTCTAAACTTGTGTACCCGAGCGGACAACTCGAGCTGGGGGGGCTACGTACTGGGAACCAAAAGGCCATCCGGCTTTGTAACTTGTCCGGGCCTCTTTCTTATTTCAAGGTATGATACTAACAGAAGGAGGAGTCACGCCAGCGTGCACATCCCCGAAGATGAGAAGAGAAGGGTTTCGTAACAGTTTATATACAGTTCAAATAATATCAAAGTGGTAACAAGCGGCATTTAGCACATTAGGCTCAAACATGCAATAAATCATATAATAAATAAAGCCAAATATAACAATTATTCTAAGCTCGAATTCTTGAACCTTGAACCAGAGATTCTGGGTTCTTTTCCCTAGCAGAATCGCCAGAGCTGTCACACCTCCTTTTTCCTACACCCCCGTAAGGAGTATAAGGGAGTTTTTTTCCAATTTAAGTGATAATCGAAACGGAATTATTTATCTAAAATTCAGAGTCGCCACTTGGGATAATTTTTTTGTGTCCCAAGTCACTGGTTTTAAATCCCAAATCGAGGAAAGATTGACTCTGTTTTACAGTCCGCGAACACAGAAATCCGGGTAAGAAATTCTGTTAACTCGGGAGAAGGTGTTAGGCATTCCCGAGTTCCGTGGTTCTAGCACGGTCGCTCAACTGTTGTTATTGGCCTATTTACTTGATTTTAGTATATGTTTTAGCCTATGGTGTAATTTCAACTTTAAAACCGCTTTTATTTAATTATTTTTAGGAAAGATTCAACGTCATCTAAAACACGTCTTGAACCACATCACATAAATGCACCCGCGGTCCGCGACATATTTTATTTAACGTTGTTGAGATTTGGATTTGGGTCACATGAAATGCACACCCGAATTTAATAAAAGAAAATCAAGTTAAATAGCACGCCTAAAGCAACTACGAAAGTTCAAATTAATGACAAAGTTTACGAGAGCCATGGAAAGTTCAATTGATGCCACACCTCGATTTTTGAAAGAGTTAAAACTAATTGAATGAGGATCATGGACTATTTAATAAAAATGGCAAACCTCAAATTTTCTATAAAATCTAACTAGTTTTGTGAGGGTCATGGGCTTAGAGATTTTAGTTGGCATGGCACGCCTCAAATTATTTCAAAGGGTTTTATTATTCGGAGTTGTTATGATCGGGTTACATGAAATGCACCACCGAATCATTTAGCAAGAAATAAAACTACGCAAATCGGAAAGGTAACGAGCATGGTAAAGTGAATCAAAGTTTTCAGAAGTCATTTAAATCCCTTTTAACTATCCATGTTAATTCCTCAAATAATCAAATACCAAGTGTCTAACACATTATTCAATTCCTTAACATTATCTCCCATATGTCAATTAATTCACAAAATAAATCACTAAAGTGACGAAACATGTTCATTCCAGTGGATTAGATTTTTGAAAACCATATATCAAAATCAAATGACTCATTTTGAATATTGGCAACGCAAGATAGTGCCTTGAATCTGTCGAAACTAAAGTCTAAAATCCAACGTTAAAGGATCACACAATTGAAACAAGAGAATGAAAACTGCATTTATCCCCAACCACGAGCCCCAAAACTGACTTGTCTCGAGCAAAACGGATTAAAGTTCGAGCAAAACGGATTAAACTGACTTGTGGCAATTATTCTAACCCAACTAATAAGGACAATATTTCGACACTACGAAAGATTAAAAATTAGATTTGGCTCAAATAGTGTAAAATTGTTCAAAGCATCTGACAGTAGGACAAATTTTCAAATAATAAGAATTCCACCATATTTATCTACTCTTTTACTAATATAACTCTAAGAAAGCTAAAGAAAATTCAGACAAGAGCTTCAAATTAAACGAGGAATCTGAACACTATTTTTGTCATGGAATGAAGCCAACCGAATTCAAAGTTCATTCATCTAATTTAGCCAAGATTCAAACCATATTATCGCCAAAACCAAAGCATAAAATAAAGGGAATAAGATTGAACCTGAGAATTCAAGTTTCCTTTTGATAATAAAAATGAAGTCGGCTACAGGGCTTTGAACCTTAAATCCGAACGAGGAGGAACAACAACACGAACCGCAACCTCGATCGAAACCTAAGTTAGCGACCAAAATTCGAACAACCACTCGGCTTTACTCCATTTCGAACAAAAATCCAAAAGGAGAAAACTGATTTTTCTTGTATCTTTGACTTTGAAGTAAAATTGAAACTAGACGAAATTGATTTTTCTTCACTTTTCTTGTCCAAAGACCTCCAAATTTCTATCCGATTTTATCTCTTCTTTTTCACTTCTTTTTTTTTGTTTTACCTTCCATTTCGTCCCTTCTCTTTAATGTGTTTGTGGGGGGCTGTTATTCTTCAGTGACTAAATCACTATTGGAATTTTTGAGGGGAGTGGGGGTTGAAGCTTAAAGGATTTTGGAGATATAGGAGTCGATTGTCTTTCTTCTAAAAATAAACATGGAGATTCTTGTTTGGGATCTGTGGCCGTAGATTGGTGGATTTTTGTTAAGAAAAAGCCATGGCCATGGTTGCTTTCTTTAGAGAAGAAGCAGATGATTCCATTTTTTCTGAAAACGGCAGAATTTTTTGGTTTTTTTTCCCCCGGGGTGTTTAGGGATTGGGTACTATTATATAGGGGTAGGGATTAGGTTAGGGGTATAGGCCTTGGAATTATGGGCTAGGTCCAAAATTAGGCCTAAAGATAGGTTGCTTGACCCCAAGTTTTATTCGTTCCCCGCGAACGAGATTAAAAACACGACCTTATTTATTAATTAATCCTACTTAAGCAAAATAAACTATTAAAATAAGACCGACCGTTAAAATAAACTATTTTTTAAAATTATTTTTTTGGTATTTTTCAAGATTAAAAGTTACTACAGCACATTAATGCAACTATTTTCTTATAATTTTCATTTTCTTGTAATAAAATAAAGTAAAATAATCAAAATTAATTAAAATAGCTATATTAGCCCTAAATTAAATATTTACGTGCTAAAATATGAAAAATCTTGGGGAGGGTCAAAAATCACTTGTCTACAAGTACGCCAACTCAGTAAGTAATAAAAGCAAAGGCAGTTGAGCGATAAGAAAGCACGTAAAACACAGCAAGATGCGACAACAAAACAGTATAAAACCAGTACAATGCAATAAAACAGTAAAAGCTCGTAAAAACACCTTACTTCAGTGAAAACCTCTTTAAAACATCTTTTAGTAGTTCAAACGAGTGATGAAAATAGGGAGATAAGGAATGAAACATAAATAAATACCAACAGAACCAGCCCCTTCGGCTATCTCACAATCATTCGTATCAGCCCCTCGTGCAATAACATGAACAACAACAGCCCTTCGGGCCAACATCACACATTGGGTAACCGCGCTCACTGGGGGTGTACATACTCCGGGAGGGGATCCTTGCAGCCCAAGCGTAATATCAAGTCATCTCGTGGCATAATCAAACAAGCTCTCGGCCTCATATCAAGCCACGTTGTGGCGTAACAAATCAGGCCCTCGACCTTAAAATCATGAATCAATACATCGCTGTTGCGACGCGCAGCCCGATCCCATAGTATCCTCACAACACGGGCCCTCTGCCTCACTCAGTCAGAAATCTCACAAGCCACTCGGGCAACAGTAAATACATGATATTCAGTCCCAAAATATCATTTAAAATATCACAAGCGAGTAAAGATGATTGAGTTGTGAAAATAGTAGAATATAACATGACTGAGTACAAATACGAAGTCAAAGCAGTGAAGAATAGCAGTAAAAATTCCCTAAGGGTCCAAAACAGTTGGCACGAGGCCCAAATACGCCATTCAGCCCAAAACATGATGATAGCAAATAGTTTTCGATCAAATACGTGGTTAAACAGTCATACGGGACGGACTAAGTCACGATCCCCAATGGTGCACGGCCCCCCGCTCGTCATCTAGCGTGTGTGTCACCTCAAGTAGCACAACGATGTAAAATTCGGGGTTTCATACCCTTAGGACAGCATTTGCAATCATTACTTACCTCAATCCGGTCCAAACTCCAGCCCGCGATGCCTTTGCCTCTCGAATTGGCCTCAACTCGCGTCGAATCTATCCAAAATCAGAATCATGACGTCAAAATATGCTAAGGGAACGAAGCTCATGCAAAATTAATCAATTTACAACACAAATTCCGAAATTGACAAAACCCGACCCCCGGGCCCACATCTCGGAATCCGATAAAATTTATATCAATAAACTCCTTATCCTCTCACGAGTCCATACATACCAAGAATACCAAAATCTGACAACAAATGACCCCTCAAATCCTTAATCAAATGTCTCAAATCTCAAGCCTTAGTTTCTTCAATATTTACGCACAAATTTCCATAAATTTCAAGCCTAATCAATGAAATAACACCATGAACTAGTTTTATGTTCAAAAATCTTACCTCAATGAAGTTCCTTTGGATTCCCTCTTCAAAATCCAAAAAAAGCTCCAAAATCGATTTAAAATAGTGAAGAAAGGCTGAAAATCGCGAAGGACCAAATATATACTTTCTAACCCGGGCTTTATGCACCTGCGATACTGCATCTGCGGTCAAAGCACCGCATCTATGATTTTCACCTAAAACCAGAAGTCTGCACCTGCGCCTAGTCTTCCGCACTTGCGGTCTCGCAAAGACCAAATCATCCGCACATGCGGTCTCGTAGAGACGAAATCATCCGCACATGCGCTCAGCCCTTCACACCAACTTCCGCATCTGCGATCCCCAAGCCGTACGTGCGGTTATGACAGACTTCAGCAACTTCGGCTGTAACTTTCCAACTCCAACTCCCCGTCAATCATCCGAAATCACCCCGAGGCCCCCAGGACCTCAACCAAAAATACAAACAAGTCACATTCTACCATCCAAACTTACCAATCTTCGAAACACCCAAAACAACATCGAATCAACCAAATAACATCGGATTCAAGCCTAAGGTTCCAAAAACTTCCGAATTCCGTTTGATCAAAAAGTCTATCAAACCTCGTCCGAATGACCTGAAATTTTGCACACACATCACATATGACACAATAAACCTACTTCAACTTCCGGAATTCCATTCCGACCCCTATATCAGAATCTCACCTATCAACCGGAAAACGCCAAACTTCCAATTTTGCCAATTCAAGCCTAAATCTACTCCGGACCTCCAAAACACCTTCCGATCACGCTCCTAAGTTCCAAATCACCTCCCGAAACTATTCGAGTCATTGAAATTCACATCTGAGCACTTTTTCACATAAGCCAACATTCGATTGACTTTTCCAACCTAAGTTTATTCAAAAGAGACTAAGTGTCTCATTCCTTTCCAAAACTTCTCCGAACCCGAACCAACCAACCCGATATCACATAATATAGCTGAACAAGACAAATAAGAAGCAGAAATGGGGGAAATGGCTCGGTAACTCATAAAACGACCGCCCGAATCGTTACACCAATAATCAAAACTTTTTTCCCAAAAAGGCAGAAGAACCCATTGTTGTAGAAGAAGCTACAAGCAGGATTCCTATACTGTAATTAATTGGTATAACAGAAAGAATGAGTGAATTAAGTTGGGAAGGTTTTTCTGATCTCCGCTTGCTTTAAATAGAAGAAGCTGAAGTACATAAAAAGGAAGAAAGTTAAAGGTTGAACAAAGAAAGCAAAATACGCTTTATCCCTTCGAACTAAATAATTAAAAAAGGTTCCTCGCTGTTCAAATTCATGAACAATATTATAAAACCATTTGTTCATAGTCTCATCTTCTCCTAACTCATAAAATAAAATGAGTAAATAAAAAGTTAAAAGTTAAATTGTTCTTACATATTATTTTTTTCAAACAGAGTAATAGAGGAATTTTTAGAAATCACTATTACTTCTTATAGCTACTATTTAGTTGTTAAACAGTGTCTGTATTCGTTGTATTCGCGCTACTATATCCATGAATACAGTAGCGAAATTCGCCTAAATATAGGGGAGTCCCGCTATGAGATCGTATTCCCTATATTCGCGCTACTATATTCATGAATGCAATAGCGGAATTCGCCTAAAAATAGGGGAATCCAGCTATTTAATAACATAAAGAGGATCAATTAGCGTGTATCACTCCTAATTTAACTTAACAAAATCAATTCCATATAAATTTTGTAGCTACTGTGTTATATTCCATGTATTCGCGCGACTGTATTTATAAATACAGTGAGGTAATCCGCTTAAAAATAAGGATTACATCTGTTTAATGTATTTCATGTATTCTCACGACTGTATTTATTTCAATTCATTGTATTGAATGTGTTTGACTATATTCAAACAACAAAAATCACAAAACAACTGCGATATTCGGTTGTATTCAAACAATACAGACTTTCGGAATATATAAATACAAGCGAAAAAATAATGTATTTATACAAAAATATAATATATTTGAGTGTATTTGTACAGAATATAATGTGTATTTGTATCATTATATGTAACTAAATAGCAAAAATAAGAAGAAAGTTCGCCGGAGATGGCATTTTTCGGCCCAGCAAAATACTGTATACATTGTCCCTCAAATCTTCTCCGACGTAGTCATGGCCAGATCCGTTCACCTAGGGTGTAACAGTTTTGCTGATTTGAGGGAGAAAAGAGAGGATTGAGAATCTTGCTGATAGAGAGAGAGAGAACATAACTGGCGTATTTCATGTTTCAATGGTAGGTATAAATAAATACTAATTTTACTATAAAATAGAAAAGGTAGAATTCTACTGGTTTGCTATAAAAGGTAAAATTTCCTAAGTAAAATAATCATATAAACTGAAACGGGGAGGGAGTACGATTTGTGGGCCAACCAAGAGAAAAAACATATTTCTTCAAATTTTTGGATCAAACGATTACGAGCTGCAAAATAACTAAGTAGTGTAATGAAAATTTATACAAGGGTAGGCTTCTTGCGGGACAAACAAGACGTCACTTTAGTGACTAGACGCGCTAACTTATTTCAAGTTTTAAACAAAAGTACGTACTACAATTTGAATCTCTTAGTACTATATCCGTTTCAATTTATTTGAACATATTACTGGCCACGAAATTTAAGAAAAAATAAAACTTTTAAAATTTACAAATTAAAAAGAGTTGGTATTTGTACGGTTATAAAAGCTTCTCATTAGAAGTTTAAGCTAAATTATTTCAAATTTTGGAAATCAATCATTGTATTTGAAACGGATCAAAAAGAAAATAAGTTCACATACCATCGAACGGAGAGCAATTTTATTAAAAAGCAATAACAGTAGTAGATGCTCTAACCAAGGGAGCGCGTGATTTTACTGACCACAAACAGTTAAAAAGCGCTCTCCTTCTTAACTGTAGAAGAACAGATAGACAATGTAAAGGTTTGTTGATGGACTGTGTCTTTTTTCATGCTAAAAGCCTCACCAAAATGCAGAAATAATTGACAAGAATACTGCGTACATAAGAGAAGTGAAACGCACAATAAAATTCTTGTTGAGTTGGACACGTTTTATTTCGTGAACATAATAAAATTCTTTGGTTAAGAAAGTGGATGGTGGAAACTGATGCACACCTGTAGCAGGATCTCATGGTGAGCAAAGCATACAGTACGAAAGAATCGTGAATTTTATCATATTTAAAATTTACAGCCACAAACACATTTACAGTTTGTTTGGATGGTTGTTAACTATTGTATCATTTGTATTGTTATCTCAAAACAATGTTTGTTGTGTTTGTTTTATTAAAATTGGTTGTATTGTATTGTTAAATCCATTATTCCGGAACAACGAAAAGTTCCACTTCTTGAAATAGCCTATTGGTGTGATGGGATTGTTTCCTATTTTTCTTTCCTATTATGCCCTAACTTATTACTCCATAATTTTATTTTACCCTTTATCTTTTGTTTAAGCTTAACTCCAAATCTCTAACCTAAAAACCTACTTTGTCTTCGTCCTTTTTTTTAGAACTTCTACCGCTTCCAACTCCAACATATAGGTTTTGTCTTATTTTTTATTCATTTTTCCTCCTAATGTGATTTTTGTTTCGTTTTTTCCTCTTATAGAATTACTTTAACTGCAATTCTTTGTTCATAAATTAGTAGAAAGGAGTTTTCTTAAATTATTTTTATGTGTTAGTTTTGATAAATTTAATATTTAAATAATTAAGGGTATTTTAGTAAACTTATCAGTTACAGTACAGTACGATACAGTCAAACCAAATAGTAAAATATTACTTCCTCCGTTTCAATTTATGTGAACCTGTTTGACTGGGCACGGAGTTTAAAAAAAAATTGAAGACTTTTGGAATTTGTGGTCCTAAACAAGTTAAAAAGGGGCTCAGAGTATTTGTGTAGTTATAAAAGCTTCTCATTAAGGATAGAAGTGTAAATTTAAGCTAAATTGTTTCCAAATTTAAAAAGATGTCATTCTTTTTGGAACGGATCAAAAAGAAAATGGGTCCATATAAACTGAAACAAAGGGAGTACTATTTAACAACAGTATGTACAATCTATTCAAACTATTCAGTATCTTTGACCCGAAATACTGAAATGACTGGGCATAGGGGCGGCAATTTGAGCCAAAATTGAACCATGAGATTCTTTCACGATTCTTTCGTACGGTATGCTTTGCTCACCATGAGATCCTGCTACAGGTGTGCATCAGTTTCCACCATCCACATTCTTAACCAAAGAATTTTATTATGTTCACGAAATAAAACGTGTCCAACTCAACAAGAATTTTATTGTGCGTTTCACTTTTCTCTTATGTACTCAGTATTCTTGTCAATTATTTCTGCATTTTGGTGAGGCTTTTAGCATGAAAAAAGACACAGTCCATCAACAAACCTTTACATTGTCTATTTGTTCTTCTACAGTTAAAAAGGAGAGCGCTTTTTAACTGTTTGGTCAGTAAATTCACGTGCTCCCTTGGTCAGAGCATCTACTACTGTTATTGCTTTTTAATAAAACTACTCTCCGTTCGATTGTATGTGAACTTATTTTCTTTTTGATCCGTTCAAAATAGAATGATTGATTTCCAAAATTTGAAATAATTTAGCTTAAACTTCCAATGAGAAGCGTTTATAACCGCACAAATACCAACTCTTTTTACAACAACAACAACAACCCAGTATATTCCCACAAGTGGGGTCTGGGGAGGGTAATATGTACGCAGACCTTACCTATACCCCGAGGGGCAGAGAGGCTGTTTCCAGAAGACCCTCGGCTCAAGAAAGCAACAAGAGACACTATATTAGTACTATCAATAGACTCATAATAAAATAACATAAAATAACATGAAATCCATAACATAACATAAAATACCATAAAATAACAGCAATATAAGAAATATAGGAAATACGAGAAAGATTAACTCCTAACTGGCTAGTCTCACTCTAGTGCGTTGTAGAAATATTCACAATTTCCCTCTAACCTACAACCTTAATACTCGACCTCCACAATTCCCTGTTAAGGGCCATGTCCTCATAACCCTAAGTCGCGCCATGTCCTGCCTGATCACCTCTCCCCAATACTTCTTAGGTCTCCATCTACCTCTCCTCGTACCCACCACAGCCGGTCGCTCACACCTCCTCACCGGTGCATCAGTGTTCCTTCTCTGAATGTGCCTGAACCATCTGAGTCTTGCTTCCCGCATCTTGTCTTCCATGGGGGCCACACCCACCTTCTCTCGAATATCTTCATTTCTAATCTTATCCCTCCTTGTATGCCCGCACATCCACCTCAACATCCTCATCTCTGCAACTTTCAGCTTCTGGATGTGTGAGTTCTTAACCGGCCAACACTCGGTCTCATACAACATGGCAGGCCTAACCACTGCTCTATAAAATTTACCTTTCAGAAATGGTGGCACTTTCTTGTAACATAGGACTCTCGTCGCTAACCTCCACTTCATCTACTCCACCTCTATACGGTGTGTGACATCCTCGTCGATCTCCTCGGTCCCCTGAATAACTGACCCAAGGTACTTGAAACTACCCCTCGTAGGGATGACTTGAGAATCAAGCCTCACTTCCACTCCCGCTTCCGTCGGCTCGGCCCCAAATTTGCACTCGATGTATTCCGTTTTCGTCCTGCTCAACATGAAACCTTTTGACTCAAGGGCATCTCTCCAAACCTCTAGCCTCTCGCTATCGCCGCGTCGTGTCTCGTCAATTAGGACTATGTCATCAGCAAATAGCATACACAATGGCACCTCCCCTTGAATATGATGCATTATGGCATCGATCACCAGGGCAAATAGGAAAGGGCTGAACGCAGACCCTTGGTGCAACCCCGTAACAACCGGAAAATGCTCGGAGTCACCTCATGCTGTCCTAACCCGAGTCTTAGCTCCATCATACATGTCCTTAATCACCCTAATGTAGGCAACCGGGACCCCTTTAACCTCTAAGCATCTCCATAAGACCTCCATAGGAACCCTGTCGTACGCTTTCTCTAGATCGATAAACACCATGTGGAGATCCTTCTTCTTATCCCTGTATTGTTCCACCATCCTCCTAATAAGGTGGATAGCTTTTGTGGTAGATCGCCCCAGCATGAACCCGAACTGGTTGTCTGAAATAGACACTGTCCTTCGCACTCTCATTTCTACCACTCTCTCCCAGACTTTCATGGTATGACTTAGTAATTTGATACCCTTATAGTTGTTACAGCTCTAGATATCGCCTTTGTTCTTATACAATGGAACCATTGTACTCCACCCCCACTCTTCAGGCATCCTATTAGTCTTGAATATAACATTAAACAACCTAGTAAGTCATTCCAAGCCTGCTCTACCCACACACATCCAAAGTTCAACCGAAATTTTATCTGGCCCGGTAGCTCTGCCCCTTCTCATCTTACGCATTGCCTCCATGACCTTATCGACCTCAATGTCCCTACAATCACTTAATTCATGGGGGCTGTCGGTATTCCTCAATTCACCTAGTACAATATCTTGATCCCCTTCCTCATTTAGAAGTTTATGAAAGTAAGTCTGACATCTCCTCTTAATCTTGTCATCCCCCATAAAAACTTTGTCGTCATCATCTTTTATGCACCTCACTTGGTCCAGATCCCGGTTCGTCCTCTCTCTCACCTTAGCGAGACAGAGTAACTTCTTCTCCCCGCCTTTGTTCCCTAATTCCTCATACAAACGAGCAAAAGTTGTCGCCTTAGCCTCTGTCACTACCATATTTGCCTCCTTTCTAGCTACCTTATATCTCGCAATGTTCGCTCTCTTCTCTTCCTCGCCAGTGCTCCCTACTAACCGTAGGTAAGCCACCTTCTTCGCTTTCACTTTATCTTGGACAACTGCATTCCACCACCAGTCTCCTTTGTGGCCACCGATGCGGCCCGAAGATATCCCTAACACCTCTCATGCTCCTTCCTTATATAGTTCGCCGTCGTCGACCATGTAGTGTTTGCGTCCCCACTACTTCTCCAAGCTCCCATTGTCGACAACCTTCCTTCCAACTCCTGAGCTTTATCCTTAGTCAAGGCGCCCCACCTAATCCTCGGGCGGCCTCGTACTGAACTCTACTTCCTCCTTATCATAATACTAATGTCCATCACCAAAAGCCTATGTTGCGTTGCAAGGGTCTCACCTGGGATAACTTTGCAATCCTCGCACAACCTTCTGTCGCATCTCCTGAGGAGGAGATAGTCAATCTGAGTCTTTGCCACTGAACTTTGGTAAGTAACCAAATGCTCTTCCTGCTTCGGAAAACTTGAGTTCGCAATCACTAGATCGAATGCCTTGGCAAAATCCAGCAGCGAAGTGCCCCCTCTGTTCCGTTCCCCCAAACCAAAGCCGCCATGCACCTCAGTATAACCACCTGCAGACGACCTAATATGACCATTAAAATCCCCTCCTATGAATAACCTCTCGGAAGGCGAAATACTACGAACAATGTCATCCAACCCCTCCCAAAAATGCCTTTTAATCTCCTCATCCAAGCCTACTTGCGGCGCGTACGCGCTAACGACATTTAAAGTACACTCACCCACCACTAATTTAATAGTCGTTAGTCTATCATTCACACGTCTGACCTCTACCACCGACTCTCTAAGATGGCTATCTACCAGGATATCCACTCCATTCTTACCCCTCACGACTCCAGAGTACCACAACTTATACCCATCCGCGTTTTTCGCCCTCGATCCGACCCACCTAGTTTCCTGGACACACGTTATATTAATCTTCCTCTTCTGAAGGATCTTCGCCAACTATATAAACTTACTCGTTAGTGAACCTATGTTCCATGACCCGATTCTCAACCTATAGGCTCCCTTGCCCCATCTACCTCCCTAGCCTCCCGACCCACACCCTGACCCCCCGCCCTCGAATAGGATATTTTGGGTTCATCCGCCCTCGAATAGGATATTTTGGGTTCATCCGCCCTCGAATAGGATATTTTGGGTTCATCCCATAGGAGATGCATTTCCTCCTAAGTTTGTTTTTTTACCCATAGGAGATACATTTCCTCCTAAAGTTTATTTTTACCCATAGGAGATGCATTTCCTCCTAAGTTTGTTTTTACCCATAGGAGATGCATTTCCTCCTAAAGTTTATTTTTACCCATAGGAGATGCATTTCCTCCCAAGTTTGTTTTTACCGATAGGAGATGCATTTCCTCCTAAGTTTGTTTTACCCATAGGAGATGCATTTCCTCCTAAGTTTATTTTACCCATAGGAGATGCATTTCCTCCTAGGTTTGTTTTTACCCATAGGAGATGCATTTCCTCCTAAGTTTATTTTACCCATAGGAGATGCATTTCCTCCTAAGTTTATTTTACCCATAGGAAAGGCGTGTTTATTTTTAAAGTTGTTATTGAAGTCAGGAGCCCGCCTGAAGAGATGAATGACGTTTATTTTCAAAGTTGTTGTTGAAGTCAGGAGCTCGCCTGAAGAGAGATATGACGTTTATTTTAAAAGTTGTTTGTTTGAAGTCAGGAGCCCGCCTGAAGAGAGGAATGACATTTATTTTCAAAGTTGTTGTTGAAATCAGGAGCCCGCCTGAAGAGAGGAATGACGTTTATTTTAAAAAGTTGTTTGTTTGAAGTCAGGAGCCCGCCTGAAGAGAGGAATGGCGTTTATTTTTAAAGTTGTTGTTGAAATCAGGAGCCCGCCTGAAGAGAGGAATGACGTTTATTTTAAAAGTTGTTTGTTTGAAATCAGGAGCCCGCCTGAAGAGAGGAATGACATTTTATTTTTAAAGTTATTTAAATCTCGCCAACCTAAAGAAAGGAATGACATTTTATTTTCAAAATTGTTGAAGTCAGGAGCCCGCCTGAAGAGAGGAATGACGTTTTATTTTTAAAGTTGTTTAAATCTCGCCAACCTAAAGAAAGGAATGGCATTTTATTTTCAAAATTGTTGAAGTCAGGAGCCCGCCTGAAGAGAGGAATGACATTTTATTTTTAAAGTTGTTGAAATCTCGCCAGCCTAAAGAAAGGAATGGCATTTTTTTTAAAGTTGTTGTTGAAATCAGGAGCCCGCCTGAAGAGAGGAATGACGTTTATTTTAAAAAAGTTGTTTGTTTGAAATCAGGAGCCCGCCTGAAGAGAGGAATGGCGTGTTTATTTTTAAAGTTGTTGTTGAAGTCAGGAGCCCGCCTGAAGAGAGGAATGGTGTTTATTTTAAAAGTTGTTTGTTTGAAGTGAGGATCCCACCTGAAGAGAGGAAAGGCGTTTACTTTTCAAAGTTGTTGTTGAAATCAGGAGCCCGCCTGAAGAGAGGAAAGACGTTTTCTTTTCAAAGTTGTTGAAGTCAGGGGCCCGCCTGAAGAGAGGAATGGCGTTTATTTTAAAAGTTGTTTGTTTGAAGTCAGGAGCCCGCCTGAAGAGAGGAACGGCGTTTTATTTTAAAAGTTGTTGAAATCTCGCCAACCTAAAGAAAGGAATGGCATTTTATTTTTCAAAGTTGTTGAAGTCAGGAGCCCGCCTGAAGAGAGGAATGACGTTTTATTTTTAAAAAAAGTTGTTGAAATTTCGTCATCCTAAAGAAAGGAATGACATTTTTATTTTAAAGTTGTTTTTGAAATCAGGAGCCCGTCTGAAGAGAGGAATGGTGTTTTATTTTCAAAGTTGTTTGTTGAAGTCAGACGCCCACCTGTATAACAAGAGGAATACTTTGTAGTCTTATACTGCAGATTTTGAAATCAGTAACCCCACCGGAAGGCAGAAGGTTACAGCAGGAATCCCCAGTAGGAAACAATAAAAATCCCCAGGACCGGGAAGCAGAAGGTTGCAACAAGAGGTCCCAGCAAAAAACTCAAATGCATATGTCAAAAGGAAGAAAAGACGCATTTTGAAAAAAAGTGGCATGTGAACATTAAATCATGCCCAGCATAATAAATCTGATGAAGAGAGTCGTATCCCCAGAGGAACCGCCATAAAGCTTAATGAAGAAAGTCATGTCCCCAGCGGACCGAACAAAATAATGAAAACTGGTATTCAGAAAATCAAAGGGCCAGAAGTCTTGGTAGAAAAGCACCGGAAGAAACACAAGCAGACAAGAAAGCAAGGCAACAAGAACAAGTTGCAGTCTAGCCTAGTTTCTTGTTTTCTTTTTAGCACGGTGTAACAAGGAGATCGGTAAGTAGTGGTAATAGCATGCAACATCAGTAACCTTGCAATCCCACGGTAGTCCTAGCTACCAAAATTTCCCGAACTACATTAACCAGATTCCCCTTTAGCCAGGGATATGTAGGAAACCTTTGAAGCAAAGGTTCGGTTAAAATCTTTTTCAAAAAATGCTTCACACAGAGTACTCGGATGGGCAAAAATCGCTCACTTTATCTTTGCACGAAAACCCTTCGTGTCTTCGAGCAAAGAGGGGCAGCTGTAAGCACGTGATTTTTGCCCTATGAAAGAATTACTCCCAAAAAAATTCAAAATAAAATGATTTTCCTTGGTGTGCAATTTTGAGAATTTTTGTGACATTTTTGGATAATTATTTGTATTTGTCTGTGCATGTTTATTTGTTAAATTAATAAAAATACAAAAATATGTCGCATTTTGCATGTAGGATTTAATTCTACAATTGTTAGTAATTAAGTTTGTTTTACAAAAATTAAAAATTACAAAAATAGGCATCTTTTGCATTTTTAGCATTTAATGTCCAAATATACAATTTTATGCTTAATTATTACTTAATTGTGCGTTAATTGTTATTGGGAGTTAATTTGCGCTTTTATAACTTAATTTAGTTCTTAATAATAATTTAAGGTTTTTAGAATTTAGTTTTAGAAAAATAAAAGAAGAAAAGAGAGCAAAAATACAAAAAATCGGAATTGGGCCTCTTCTTCAATTTCAAACCACAGGCCCAAAAAATTGCCCAACCTTCCCCATGACCCGGTCCATTTCAAACCGGGTCGACCCGGTCCATAACCCCAAAGACCAACACCCCCTATCTTGCATTTCAAAAATATAAAACAAAACACAAAAACCCTAAAAAAAGCTCCAGTTGCTTCTGTCTTCTGCCAGCAGCTCGCGTGTCGTCGCGTCCAAACGACCCTCGTCGCTGCTGCTTCCTCATCGCAGCTGCTGCCTCTACGTCGACCTTCTCCAAACGACCAGCTGCTTCTGCCTTCTGCTTTCATCTTCTCCATCCAAGAAACCAAACGACCTGCTGCGTCATCCATGGCTGACCCTACTGTTTCTGCTTCGCTACGTCCAAACAGACCCCATACAGAAATGGGTTCGTCGCTTCAGACCGGTCCGAAAACGAGACTCAAACCATCTCGTTTGTTCGAGCTTTGGTTGGGATCGTCAAAACAGTCCATACAAGTTCATAGTTGGTCAGTCATTGTTCGTCGTTTCGATCCGGTTAGTGGGTTTTGAGTTTGATTTTTGTCCGTATTTCGTTTTGATATTCTCAAAATCTAAAATCGGCAAATGTTTGTTTTGTTTCGTAATTTTTCAGTTTGTTCATGTGAAATTATTAGTTTAATGTTTGTTAGATTCAAATTGAAGTTTAATTAATTATTTTCAGTTTATTTCATGTGTTTTATATATTTTTCAGAAATTGTTAATGTTGTTAGATTCAAGTTTAAATTCGCAATTGTTTCTTCTTCGGTTTTGTTTTGTTATTTGTCTAAAAGAATTTAGTTGTAATAGGGAAATATGTTGGTTTAATCATTTGAATCTGTCATGTTGTTTAAAATAGATTTAATTCATGTTCATCTTTGTTTGAAGTTCATTTTTAATCCAGTGATTTAATGTGAGTTTATGTTTTGGTTTTTGATTTGTTGATTTAGTTTGAATCATGTATTGTGTTGTTTTCTTTGCTCATTCATTTTTGGTTTAAGTTAACCAGGATTAGTTCGCAATATGGTTAATTTATTCACATTAATTTGATGTTGTTCAATTTGTGTTCATGTGATTTGTTGTTGAATTTGTCTAGAAATCGTGTTCATATGATTTTGTTGTTGAATTTGTTGAGAAATTGGTCATATTGGCTATATTTTAGTTGAGATTGATTAGGTGAATTGGTTATAGCTGATGGGTTAGTTTGGTAAATTGCAGTACGTTTAGGGGTAAAATGGTAATTGCAATAAGGTCGGAGGGGTAGTTTAGGAATTGAACATTTTGAATAAATTTATGTTAAGCATGGGGGACAAAATGTAATGGGGTGGGGTTGATAATAATTGTTTAATATAATGGGGGACAAGACATAATGTAGTGGGGGGAATATAGTAATTGTTTATATTAGGCATGGGGGACAAGATGTAATGAGTTGGGTTGATATATTTATTTAATGTAGTGGGGGACAAAACATTAGGTAGTGGGATTAAAAGGGGGATGAGTGGGAAGATAGTGGGTTTGGTAGGAGAAAGTGTGGTTTTATTAATTGATTAAAGGGTTTGGGATGAGATATAAATGAAAAAACTTGATCAGATTTTTGAGGAGGACAGAATAAAAAGAGAGGAGAATACAGAACAGAATAGAGAAGAGATAAAAATTGGAGAAATTTCAAAACTAAAGGAGAGAACAAAAACTGAAAAAAAAATCTTCTACATTCCTTCATTGTTTGAAATCAGCATTAATTGTTGTTGTTTCATCGAAGCTTGAAGCTTTTTTTTGGGATTACTACTCCACCGGTTTGCAAACTTTGTTCCTGGGTTGTTACTGTTGCTGGAATGTTGTTGCTGGCCTGTATTGTTATTACTGCTACTGATTCTCATCTTCATCTTCTTTTGTTTCCAATACCAGGTACACGACTGTAATACTAGCTATTGCAAGCTAATAATGTGGAAGCATGAATACATATGAAGAATGAAATTTTGAAGTTTTAATTTCATTTTTTTGTTCCTTTTATTGATTGTATTTAAGCTATTTCATGTATTACTGAATAATAATTGGAATAAGAAAAAATAACATAAGTTAGTCTTTAATGAATCGGTTTGGCAAAACGGGTTAATTCACTAGTTATGAAGGTTTCAAGATTATCAACAGTAGGTTAATCATGAACAAGTAGCTAAATTTAGCTAAGGCATGAATTTAAATTAAATTTCGTAAATTAGGCATTAAGGCATGATTTGAGTTCAGGCAAGATTAGAAGAACGTTTAAGTCTAATAAACTTTCTAATAAGCTTTAGTAATTATGGTTAAATCTAGTTTCAAATGGTTGTGAATAATTAATCTCAATAGTTTTTTTTATAACAATGCTGAGTTTTAATCTAGCTGTATTTGATTCTTTTGATATTAGTTGTCGAATTTTTATTTTATTTATAATTTCGAATTTTTTTAATAAAATTCCTTTTCATCAATATTTGTATTAATCTAGCAATTAGTATGTCATGCTTTCTTAAATAAATAAAATAAAAACTCGTAATTAATTAGGATTTTCTTTCTTTATTTTAGAGACTAATTTTAATAGGAAAAATGTAGTCGCTTTAGGATTTGTCCATTTAAAATAAATGAGACGAGCCTCGCCAAATAAAACACACAGATTGCGGGGCCCTCACAAATGCATGCGTTAATTACTTAGAATTCGGGATCGGCCGCTTAGCAAACTCCACGGCCTTATCCAAAATAATAAATACGCTAATTGCTTTAGGCGCGCATTTTAATAATCTTACCTTCTTAAACTCGGGTGCGCATTTCATGCGACCCAAATCCAAATCCCAAAACATTGAATAAAACTGTGTTCCGGATTGCGGGTGCATTTCATGTGACGCAATCCCAAAGACATGTTTTAAATGATGTTCACATTCTTTTAAAATAATAATTATAAAAGCGGTAAAAAGTTAAAATTTGCACATAAGTTCATATTTGTATAAAATCAGATAATCAAGCCGAATATAACAGTTGAGCGACCGTGCTAGAACCACGGAACTCGGGAATGCCTAACACCTTCTCCCGGGTTAACAGAATTCCTTATCCAGATTTCTGGTACGCAGACTGTAATATGGAGTCATTCTTTTCCTCGATTCGGGATTAAAATTGGTGACTTGGGACACCCTAAATCTCCCAAGTGGCGACTCTGAAATAAATAAACCAATCCCGTTTCGATTGTCCTTTAATTGGAAAAACTCCCTTGCACCCTCGCGGGGGCGGAAAAAGGAGGTGTGACACGTACGTTTGCCTATTCCCAATGTTATGTAGGATGAATGGAGGAAAATAACAATGTATAGCTACTCTCAAAATAATAGCCAAAATATATATATTTGTTTTGTATATATATACATTTTGGTATATATAAAAATTATATAAATTTTATACACTTTTTGGACTACTGAATATAAATAATTTCTGGCACAGGCTACAAGTGAGAATACGCTATAAATTGGTGGAAAAGGAGGGGACCAAACCAATAATTAAAGCTTTTTTTCACATAAGGCAGAAGAACCCATTGTTGTAGAAGAAAAAGCTATCGGCAGGATTCCTATACCATAATTGGCATACGAGAAAAAATAAGTGAATTAAATTGGGAAGGTTTATCTGATCCCCTTGGTTTGAATAGAAGAAGCAGAAGTGCATTAAAAGTTCGAACTACTTAATTAGTAAAGGTTGTTCGCAATTCAAATTCATGAACAATATCATATAACCATTCTTTATGGTCCCATCTTCTCCTAGCTCATTTTTCAGTCCATGGTATAATATTTTGGACATATTAATTTTCTTTAATTCATTTTAAGCAAAATAATCATAAATTTAACTAGAAAAAAGGCCGCAAGAGAACTTTTTAAACAAGAAATTTTCGAAATAAAAATATACCAAAAGATAAAAGAAACTCATTAATTCCTTGAGTTGTCTATACGTGCCCCTCATTTTTAATTGAATAAATTGTCAGTTACAAGCTAAGAAATCTCCTTTATTTGAGTATTCCTAAGCAATGGGTGCATGTAGATAAGAAAAAGAAATTAAACAGATCAATAGTGATCCTATCTTGGTTTTTGAGTTGGGGACTTGGGAGTTGGGACACCAATCATGCAATAACCTTTGTATTCCTTCAGTACTTTCAATTTTTTATGTAACGTAGATATGAAATTAAAAATTGTTAGATTTATGGTCTAAAACATATTACAATATTTGTGCGACTATAATACATGTGAAACTTATTCAATATTCCATAATATTTGTGTGGTTATAAAAGCTTTCATTTAGAGTAAAATGGATAAAATAAAAAGTTTAAAATTAACTTAATTATTCCCAAATATATAAAATGTCTTACTCCCGTCGGTCTATTTTAATTTTCGTGGTTACTAAAAATAACTGGTCTAAAATACTCTTCTAGTAATCCTTCTCGTTGCTAAATTTCACATCTATTGTTCCATTCCATCCCGGCTTATTCCCAAGAAAAACATTCAGGCCGTCCACTGCCTTCATATCGTTTACTGTACGATTATATTTATGTTTTTCCACCTCGTCTGCATTCTCTCTTTCATCTTTCCGGGCTTGTTCCAGCATGCACCTTTCTTTTTCTATATCCGCAGCAACACCCTTGTGGTCGAGAAAAAGAGTAGAGTCCATGTCGGTCTCCTTTTCCTGCAAAAGGATAGTTTAAAGAGGGAGGGGCCGGGAAGAGTTAGTTGGTAACAACTTAGAAAGAAAGAAAGAAAATAAATACAACTGCAAGATCCATACCAGGTAATCATCTAAAGATAGTACATACACTCCAGGAAAAGAAAAACACACAAACAGAGCAGACACTACTTCTTCCTCGAGAAGTATACTACTCTGCCAACTTCCCATCCTCTTGTTGTAATCCTTCTCGTTGCTAGACTTCACATCTATTATATTGTTCCACTCTAACCTGGCCTATCCTCGAGAAAAACTTCCAGGTCGTCTACTGCCTGCATGCTGGCAACAACACAATAATATCTGTGTTTTCCCGCCTCAGTCGTCTACTTTGCCTTCTTCCTTATTGAGCTTGTACCGGCATGTGGCTTTTTGCTCAATATCTTTTTCGACACCTATATAGTTGAATAGAATTGTAGAGTCCATGTTTCTGTCCGCCTTCTGCAAAGTAGAGTTTAAAGAGCAAGGGGGAAGAGTTAGTTAGCAACAAATTAGAAAGAAGGAAAAAAATATTAACACTGCAAGATCCATACTAAGTAATCGTCTACTGTCGCCTTTGCTTTTCCTTTCCTACGGCTTCTAGTGCTGCTAACTTTGCATTCCCCTGATATTGTGTTGATTTTTTAAAAGTTGGGGCAGCAAAAAGATTAAAAATATTCATTGAAAATGTCTATACTTTTTTTATTTTACATAGAGGGCTTTAAATAGCCAACTTGAGGACCTAATGTGCAGAAAAATTTGTATAAGAAGAATTCAAAAACCTAAAATATCTCAACAAACCTAAAAATCTGACAGAAATTTAAATTCAAAAAAGTAGATTTATCCTAAAACTAAGTAACTTGATATGGTAAAAATGCAACAATAACTGAAGCAAATTATCAACACTCCTTCTTCGCCTCAGTTGCTCTAAAATAATGGCTCCTCCTCAATTACTGCTTCTGCTGTATATGCTTGAGGATTGTGTTGAGCATCTTTGAACTTACAAATTTTGTAACATGACCTGTTTGTTTGCAAATATCACATATTTGCATCATGTCTCCACCAATAAAAATTTTCTAGGTGTGTTTTCTTTTTGCAGTATTTGCAAAGAGGATAATTGAACTTTTCTTTTTTGTTAGTGCATAAAAAGCATCTTCAGTAACTATTTCTTGTCTAAATGCTCTTCTTTGTTCTTGTGCTTGAAGAGAACTTATTAATTGTGCAACAAAGATGGTAGAGAGATCTTTACACTCTTATAGAGAGAAAATTTTGGACTCAAATTTCTCTGGAATCGTCATAAAAAAAATTTCAACTGTTTTGTCATCTTGAAATCCTCGCCAAGCAACCTGATTCTATTAACAATAGAAGAAATTATATCAGAATACCTAGTGATAGTCTCGTCTTCTTGCATCCTAACAGATTCAAAATCCCTTTTAAAATTTAAAATTTACATTTGTCTGACTCGATCACTTCTTTGATACTCATTTTTAAGCTTTATCCAAGCTTCTTTTGCTGTTTCACATTCAATAATTTTAGAATTAATAAATCTGCAACTGAATTTTGAATCACAGTTTTGGCTTTGTATTTTTTGTTTTTCTCTTCTGAATGGTTTTTAAATTAGAGAATGGTAGGATTTGTAGGGAATTGTTGTAATGGTCTATCTTTCATTACAACTTCCCATAAATCATAGGCTTCAAGATATAATTTCATTTTCACTGATCAAGAATAGTGCGCTCAGACTGTCCATCTGTCTGAGGGTGAAATGCTGAACGACCCTCCAGAACCGTGATGTGAACTGAGTACCCTTATCTGAAATGATGGAAAATGGGATACCATGGAGACGAATAATCTCCTGGATATAAATCTCCGCCAACCGCTCCGAAGAATAAGTAGTACACACAGGAATTAAGTGTGCGGACTTGGTCAGCCGATCCACAATCACCCAAATAGCATCGAACTTTTTCAAAGTCCGTAGGAGCCCAACTACAAAGTCCATGGTGATCCGCTCCCACTTCCACTCCGGAATCTCTATCTGCTGAAGCAACCCACCCGATCTCTGGTGCTCATACTTCACCTGCTGGCAGTTAAAGTACCGAGCTACAAACCCAACTATATCCTTCTTCTTCCGCCTCCACCAATAGTGCTATCTCAAATCCTGATACATCTTCGCGGCACCCGGATGAATGGAATACCGCAAACTATGGGCCTCCTCTAGAATCAACTCCTGAAGCCCATCAACATTGGGTACACAAATCCGACCCTGCATCCTCAATACCCCATCATCACCAATAGTCACATCTCTAGCATCTCCATGCTGGACCTTGTCCTTGAGGACAAGCAAATAAGGGTCATCATACTGATGCTCCCTGATACGATCAAATAAGGGAGACCGAGAAACCATGCAAGCTAGAACCCGACTGGGCCCCGAAATATCCAATCTCACGAACTGGCTGGCTAAGGCCTGAACATCCATCGCCATAGGCCTCTCCGATGCTGGTAAATAATCCAAACTCCCCAAACTCTCTGCCCGACGACTCAAAGCATCAGCCACCATATTGGCCTTGCCCGGGTGATACAAAGTAGTGATATCATAGTCCTTCAGCAACTCTAACCATCTCCTCCGGCGCAAATTTAGATCTTTTTGCTTGAACAGGTGCTGCAAGCTCCGATGATCAGTATAAATCTCACAATGGGCATCGTACAAATAATGACACCAGATCTTAGGATGTGAATGATGGCAACTAACTCGAGATCATGGATAAGATAATTCTTCTCATATACCTTCAACTGTTTGGACGCGTAGGCAATCACCCTACCGCCCTCATCAAAACCACTCCAAGGCTAATCCTCGAGGCATCACAATAGATAGTATAAGACCCCGAACCTGTAGGCAATAGCAAAACTGGGGTTGTAGTCAAAGTTGTCATGAGCTTCTAAAAGTTTGCCTCACACTCTTCCGTCCACTGGAACGGAGCACCTTTCTGGGTTAGCCTGGTCATAGGGGATGCAATCGATGAAAACCTCTCCACAAAACGACGGTAGTAACCCGCCAAGCCAAGAAAACTACAGATCTCTGTAGTTGAGGATGGTCTGGGCCAACTCTGCACTGCCTCTACTTTCTTCGGATCCACCTGAATACCCTTACTCGATACCACGTGGCCTAAGAATGCCACGGAATCCAACAAAAACTCACATTTCGAGAACTTAGCATATAACTTCTTTTCCCTCAGAGTCTGGAGCACTGTCCTTAGGTGCTGCTCATGATCTTCCCGACTCCGGGAATACACCAGAATATCATCAATAAAGAAAATGACGAACGAGTTAAGATACGATCGGAACACACTGTGCATCAAATGCATGAAGGCTGCTGGGGCATTGGTCAGCCCAAATGACATAACAAGGAACTCGTAATGACCATACCGGGTCCTGAAAGCAGTCTTCGGGATATCTGGCTCCTGAATCTTCAACTGATGGTAACCTGAGCATAAGTCAATCTTAGAAAACACCCATGCGCTCTGAAGCTGGTCAAACAGATCATCAATACAAGGCAAAAGACAACGGTTCTTCATTGTAACTTTGTTCAACTGACGATAATCAATACATATACGCATAGAACCATCCTTTTTCTTCACAAACAAGACAGGAGCACCCCAAAGGTGATATACTGGGCCTAATAAAACCCTTATCAAGCAATTCCTGTAACTGATCCTTCAACTCAAGAGGAGCCATACGATACGGAGGAATAGAAATGGGTTGAGTGCCCGACAACAGATCAATGCCAAAATCAATATCTCTGCCGGGCAACATGCTCGGAAGATCAGCTGGAAACACATAAGGAAAATCCCGTACTACTGGGACTGAATCAACTGTAGGGGTATCAATACTAACATTCTCGCATAAGTTGGATACGGGTCACACCCCTTCTCCACCATTCGCAGAGCCTTAAGGAAAGAAATAACTCTATTGGGAGTGTGATCTAAAGCACTCTTCCACTCAACACGCGGTACACCTGGCATAGCCAGCGTCACGGTTTTGGCGTGACAATCAATAATAGCATAATGGGGCGACAACCAGTCCATGCCCAAGATAATATCAAAATCTACCATGTTGAGTAATAATAAATCGGCTATGGTCTCAAAACCACTAAGAGCAACCAAACACGACCGATAAACGCGGTCCACAATAAGAGAATCTACCACAGGAGTAGAAACATAAACAGGGGAACTCAAAGAATCCTGAGGTACACCCAAATGCGGAGCAAAATAAGAAGACACATAAGAGTAAGTGGAGCCTGGATCGAATAAAACCGATGCATCCCTGTGACAAACCAATATACTACCTGTGATGACAGAAACGGAGGCAACAATCTTTGTATGGGTAGGAAGGGCATAGTATCGGGCCTGGCCTCCCCCTCTAGGGCGACCCCTACCTCCCCGACCTCCACCTCTAGCTGGATGAGCGGGCGGGGGTAGCAACTGAAGCTGTAACCATAGCCTGAGAACTCTGCGGGGCACGCTGTGGCTGAGAAGTTTGTGGAGGTACACCCCTCCTAAGTCTAGGTCAATCCCTCACCATATGGCATATATCACCACACTCAAAACAAGCTCTGGGAGAATGTGGTAGCTTTGACTGGCTCAGGCCAGGTCTGCTGGACTGACCACTGAAAGCACCCCGCGCAGGAGGCGCATTAGATATTGGTGGTGCATAATAAGGCTCATGGGGCCTAGGAGGAGTTGGAATACCACTGGCTGCTGGAAGAGCTAAATGAACGGGGTGACTCATATAACCCCTACCATGACGACCTGCAGCTGGGGCACGAGCACTAGAATAATGGCTCGGCTCTCGAGACCTCTTGGCCTCCCTCTCCTTTCTCTTCCTAGCATGCATACCCTCTATCCTCCTAGCAATGCTCACCACCTGCTGATAAGAAATATCCATCTCCAACTCACGATCCATGATAGACCTGATGCTGGTAATAAGCCCCTCAATAAACCGGTGAACCCTCTCGCGAACAGTAGAAACCAAGGCTGGGGCATGTCTAGCCAAACTGGTGTAACAGACAGCATACTCCGAGACAGTCATAGTACCCTAGCACAAATGCTCAAACTTTGCGCGCCATGCGTCCCTGAGGCTCTGAGGAACGAACTCTCTCAGGAACATATCTGAAAACTGAGCCCAAGTCAGTGAAGCTGCTCATCCGGACTGTCTAACTCATAGGTGTGCCACCACTCATAGATGGCCCCTCGAAGATGGAAGGCAGTGAAAGCAACCCCACTCGATCCTGATATACCCATAGTGAGGAGGATACAGTGACACTCCTCCAGAAATCTCAAGGCATCATCTGATGCTAACCCACTGAATATAGGAGGATCATACTTCTTGAAAATCTCAACTCTCCGCTGCTCATCCTCTGAGCCGCTGCCCTGTCCTCGGGCTGACCTGGGACTAGAGGCTGTACAGGAATAATCTCTAGGACCTGATCAACATGCATTCGCTGCTCAAGAGTGCGGGCGGCGGGAGTCTGTGCTCCTCCCTGGCCTGAGATGTGGCTGCAGCAAGGGGAAACAACCATGCCTGAGTCAGAGTGGTGTACATGCTCATGAACTACGCAAGAGTCTCCTGAAGAGCTGGAGTAGTAGTAGTAGTAGTAGGCGTATCAGGTGCCTGGACTCCGGCTGGAACTGCTGGTGGTACCTCGGCGGCAGCTCACGCAGGTGCTCTGGCTGCACCACGTGCGCGTCCTCGGCCTCTGCCCCGGGCCCGACCTCTGACGGCTGGAGTAGGGGACGCGGGTGCCTGATCATCTCGAGTAGCGTGTGTCCTCACCATCTGTGAGAGAATAGATGACAGAAGTTTAGAATTGTCACATCAAAATCTCGCACGAAAAGGAAATCAAATGAAGTGGAATTTTCCTAATAGTTACATAGCCTCTCGCAGATAAGTACATACGTTTCCGTACCGATCTACGAGACTCTAATAAACCAGCTTGTGATTCATGACTCCTATGAACCTAGAGCTCTGATACCAACTTGTCACGACCCCGATTCGCCCTCCGTGAACCATCGTGATAACACCTAGTTTTAATTATAAAGCTGAAAAGTGATTAGTTTGTGCTATTACTAGGACAAATGTTACTATTGGACCCAATATAAGCATGATTTATTTGTAGGTTCTGATAGGTTTTTGTTCTAAGTTTTGACTATATAACCATTTTAAGCTGCTTTCTCCAATAGGTAATAACTCCAGTCTCCATAAGTTGCAAAATAAACACACAAAATAAACAAATAAATAAAAGATCCCCCAAATTTTGAAAGAAATTTTCAAGCAAGAGAAATATTTGATGAATCTGTAATAAGCTAGCACATCAAATCAATGTACCCTTATCCATTTTCTCTTTGACATGAAATGAGACCATAAACCTCAAAAGTTCCAAAAGAATACCAGTAAATTTGACTTCTAAGCTTTAATGAACGTTAACAATGGAGAGAAATGTTTCTTATTGAAAATATTTTTGGTGGGAAATATTTTTTTCTCGAGAAATCTATTTTTTTGAATATTTTCTAGAATTTATGTGTATATAAAAGTAGAGGTTAGCATATAGTACTCATGGAAAACTTTATTTTTTTCAAGTGTTTGTTTGAATAGTAAAATAGATGACATACAATAATCGTATAAGGTGAATGATAAAATATGAAAATACCCCACCTTCAACAAAATAAAGCATAATATCTCTACTAGTGTTAGAATTTTATAAAGGCAACTATTTCGGTCTTATAGGTAAATTTATATAAAAGCTTTGAAAAATATTATCTTCCACAATAAAATAATATTATCTTCCATAATAAAATAATATTTACAGTGAACTGAATATATAATAGTGGTAAAACTTCTTCTACTGAACATACTATTGAAAACCTTTTTACTAAAGTAAATACCGGATGGTTAGCCTTGCATAAACTACTACTGATTGAAGGAAGTAAGAATATGTAGTTTCACTTCCACTAACAATATAACAATTCTTGTCTGATATGATATCACTTTAATGTTAAATAGAAATAATTGTCTACAATAAGTACATATTGAATCCTAGAAAATAAGGTACTTAAGGCTTGTTTGGTACTAGAGATAAGGGATAATTAATTCCGGGATTAAAGTTAAGATGAGTTTATTTCACGTTTGATTGGGATAAAGTCATGATATAACTAATCCTGGGATTTTTGAATTTTTTATCCATATAGGATATTAAGATAACTAATCCCGAAATAATTAATCATGAATAACTTGTTTCCCAACTAAACGACCCCTTAATCTTCCACATACAACTAATTAAACTACATTAATAATATAAAAAAATATTTTGACCATGTCAATATATATAACTCAAATATAAAGAGAAAATAAACTTCCACACAACTAACATAAGTTAATTTCTCTTTCTTTTTGCCAAAATATATTTTCTTCAGGTAAAACATATTTCCAATAATAAAAATGATTTCTCGAGAAAAAAAAGTTTCAAAAAAAATTTGTAATTACTCATTCTCTAGAGAAGAAATATTGCAGTGTTTACTTTTAAAAAAGAGAGGCAAAAAAAAAAAACTATATATAATAAAGTATTTAATACTACTCCTTCACACTGTGTAAATAAAAGGGATAGATAAGATTATTTATCATCCACTATTATCTATATAAAAAAATACTCATCTCCTCTTCTCCAATCCAGTGACCCTAATCCCATTTTCCTCTAAACCCATCTTCTCCTTCCTTCTATTTTCTTCAATTTCCCAGATTCTTCTGGGACTACAGTAGTAATATTCAGGTTCTGATTCTTTTTACCTAATTTTTTCTATGCTTATATTGGTTAATCATATATTAAAGTTTGGGATAATTTATAGTTTGGTATTTGGGTTTCTGTTTATTTGTTTGAAATTTTGAGCTAGTTAATCTGTTTAGTCTCTCAAGAGTTGTACTCGTCAAATTCTTGCTAATTGAGTGGTAAAGTTTGTACCTTTTTTGGCTGTTGTTTGTTTATTTGAGTTGCTTTGAGCTGTTTTTTTTTAACTATTTTATTTTGTTGTATTTTTTTTTTCTCTACTTGTTCCTTAGCTAATTTTTTCTTATTTCTCTTTGCAAATCAAACATAGGGGTAAAGGTAAGATTCTGAGAACTACTAGTTTTGGAAAAATTTGAATCTCTGTCTTAAAAGATAAGTAATTTTTTAAATAATGACAAGTTATTGAGTATTAGAATGAAATGGGCCCAATCAAATTAATTTGGGACTGAAGCATAGTTGGTTGATTGAGTTTGAAAATGAATATGTAAAAATGTGTCTTCAGCTTGTACTAATTGCACTTTGTTAACGTATAGGAGCTTCGTTTGAACATATACTGAGTATTAGAATGAGACGAGGCTAAACTGGAGTAAAGCGGAAAGTATGGATTCATATAGCTGACACCAACTAGTTTGGGTTGAGGTTTAGTAGTTGTTAGTATTTATGGTGGATTCTTAGCTCTTTCGTAAAGTGCCTGTCTTTATAAGGATATGAGGTAGCTCAACCCTTTGAAAACTCTATTAAGCACTTCATAGGGTCGTGGTTGACTTGCTACGGATTTCAACTTCCAGACTCACCCCTTAGCTAAATACTCAAAAGTATTTAATTCTTAGGTGGTATTTAGGGTCACCTCGTGTAACTGGGGCTATCTTGAAGGAATGGATAATTCACTTGTCGTTTTGTTAAAAACCATTTTCTAGAGCCAAAGATCCCTTATAGTTGGTTCTGATTTCCAGCACAATTCAGACTTACTTATTTTGCCACCTGATTTCTCTATGAAAAATTTCGGAAATAGAAAGAAACCAAAGAGCATCCAAAGGGGTAGAAAATGCTTCTGGAAGTTAAGAGGGATTGAGTTTCCTATACAGCACCAATGAGATATGAAGTTAGAGGACATTCATATATATATATATATATATGTGTGTGTGTGTGTGTGTGTGTGTTAGCTTAATTCTTCCCTCTCAGATCAAAGAAGTTAATACATATATATATGTGTGTGTGTCTGTTTGCTAGCCTGCTTAATGAGTCTAGTAGAGGTTTTGTATGTGTGTGTTGTCAACCAAAATCCCCAATTTCTTCCCTCTCCTCTGCATTTCACCAATATCCCCGAATTTCTTCTCCTTCCTTTGCATTTCACCCAGTTCCCCATGTTTTGCATATTCATTGCCTAGCATTGTTTGTTGATATTTTGTTATAATGCAGCAATATTGAATAACTTGAATAGACTTCAGCTACATCCTGATGGAGTTGAACTAAATCCAAAAGATTGAACCAATCTTTTGTCATCCAAAGTTTTGCCCTTTCACTTCTCGTCTACTCCAATACTTTCTCTTACAAATTTGGCGTGTAACCACTGTCATTTTTTTCTGTGGTAAATTCACCTTCCCCAATATCAATTCCCCCTACCTCACCCAACTTCTCCTTCATCTTCACAAGAACAACATTGCACATTTGTCTTTTCGCCTTGGACTGTGGCTCCTCATATTTGTTACTTCATATCTACCTTGTTCTTCACTCTTCTTCCTTCTTTCTTGTCTTATACTCTTGTTCATGTTGTTAGGATTTTGTTTGTACTGAAACTGATGAGTTGAACTAAATTGGGTTATCAGTTTTATGGGCCTTTAAGTGGTCTATCTGGGGTTTTCCAAGAGCTTACAACAACAACAACAACAACAACCCAGTAAAATCCCACAAGTGGGGAAGAGTTTTCCAAGAGCTTGAAATTTGAATAATCTGATGGAAATTACTGAAGTTTTTTTATCATTCCAAATATCGAGGAATAGGGGATAGTTGGTACAAAATGGTGTTGAGTTTAACTTTTTAATAGAGACCAAAAGGCTTCCCCTATCAGTGTGTTGCAACAACCTATTAGGGGCATATAAAGAAGATGAAAAAAGGGGACTATGGTACAATGCTAACCTACTACATCCATGTGGTTAGTTAGCAAAACCCACATGTGTGTGTGATTGTATATTCTCATATTTGTTCAATCTAGCCATGGAACTTTGGCTACTCAATCCTTGATTGTGCTGTTACTACTCGGCAGTTGTGTAGTGTTTCAGCTCTTATATCTAGGAGGCTAGACCAAATTTGGTTTATATGACATTGAATCATGTCTCAGACTTATGGTACATATTCTGTTACATTGATTCTATAATCATGCATTAACTCTTGTCGAGTATGTATACTATTTCTCTAATTTTTCTGGGCAATTCTGTGTTTCAGTTATCACTCTTCTCCTTGCACAGTGCCTATATTTTTTAGCTTCTTCTGGATCAAAAGATATGAACCTTCACCTGGTATCAGGTTTTTGAATTGATAATTTGTTGATTTCTGCTGATTTATCTTTCAATTGTGACATCGCATACTATTATCTGTTAGGCATCTGGAAGATCTGGTATTTTTTTATATCAGAAGAGAGATTTTCTGATTATTACTTTATCCTGGGCAGGTCCATCATGGCTAGAGCTTTAGTTCAGTCGACAAACATCCCATCGTCAGTTGCCGGTGAAAGGACGACAAAATTCAATGGATCTGGGAAAACGAACAGAACTGTTAAAATGCTATGCAGTGCACAATCTCCTTCGCTAAGGCTGCGGGATTTTTCAGGATTGCGAGGATGCAATGCAATAGATACACTAGTTAGATCTGAACAAACTCTCCAATCCAAGGTAGCAGCTGCAACTTCTGTGAGACGACCACGAGGTTGCCGATTTGTACCAAAAGCAATGTTTGAGCGCTTCACAGAGAAGGCAATAAAAGTCATTATGCTTGCACAAGAAGAGGCCAGACGACTTGGTCACAATTTTGTTGGCACAGAGCAGATTCTGTTAGGGCTTATTGGTGAGGGAACTGGTATTGCTGCTAAAGTTCTTAAATCCATGGGAATTAATTTGAAAGATGCTCGTGTGGAAGTGGAGAAGATAATTGGAAGGGGTAGTGGATTTGTTGCCGTTGAGATCCCTTTTACGCCTCGTGCCAAGCGTGTTTTGGAACTCTCTCTGGAGGAGGCCCGCCAGCTAGGTATCCTTATTTAACTGTCAATATTTGTTGAATTACCTTTGAGACTTGCCGTAAAGATGGTTCTCCTGTTGAGTCTGATTCTCGTGTTGCTTCATTAACAGCTTTGGTTATCGTTTCTGTGCCAAATTGGAGTTATTAAAATATCATGATTTTCTTTCCCTTTTGCTTGCCTTTCTAGTCTTCTACATGCACCAACGCGGTTGTTAGTTGAAATATTTATTCAAATTTTTTTTGAGAAAGAAAAAATATTTATTCAATTTATTAACTAGTTGTTAATTCAGGGCATAACTATATTGGTTCGGAGCACTTGCTACTTGGGTTGCTACGTGAAGGTGAAGGTGTGGCTGCCCGTGTCCTTGAAAATTTGGGCGCTGACCCCAGTAACATCCGCACTCAGGCAAGTAGTAAATCTCACATGCTTCCTCTGAGTAGTTTTATTCTACTTTGAGTGTAGTTTAATTTCTTGACTTCATTGTAATCAGAGCTTATTGGTTCTTTTTTCTGAAAATAGGTGATCCGAATGGTTGGAGAGAGTAATGAGGCTGTTGGTGCTAGCGTTGGAGGTGGAAGTTCTGGCCAAAAAATGCCTACACTGGAGGAGTACGGAACAAATTTGACAAAGTTAGCTGAAGAGGTAACTTCAAAAGTATTTATAATATGAGTGGACACTTTTCAATAATTTGAGTTTGCTATTTGTTAGGGAAAATTAGATCCTGTTGTTGGAAGACAACTGCAAATTGAACGGGTCACTCAAATCTTGGGTCGGCGGACTAAGAACAACCCTTGTCTTATTGGAGAACCAGGTGTTGGCAAAACAGCTATTGCTGAGGGTCTGGCACAAAGAATTGCAAACGGTGATGTCCCTGAAACAATTGAGGGGAAGAAGGTACACGTGTGATAACATGCAGAATGTTATGTTTAACTGTCCCCTTTCTTCTACCAGTTGTCGTATAGTATGGTGGATCCAGAAGCTGAGCTACTGTCGTGCTGGTCCAGTCTAGTCTGCTTTTTTATTCACAAGGATTAGGTTCAAATTAATATGCATGCTGTCTCCCTAAATTGAAAGATTTCAAAATCATTTTCCTAGTATCTTCATGTTTTCTTGAAATTTAGATATATATTTTTATGTGATATTTGCTCTCTTGGCTTATTTCTTTTTATTAGTAAATTGATTTATGGATCTATGTTTCTAACTAATTGAACAAAAACGATTTTAGCATCCCTGTTGAACTTAATTCTTAGCTCAAGCTAAAGTGAGCTCAAGTAATAAGGTTCAAACCTATTTGTGCGAATCTCATCTATCTGGAATTAGGCTGGATATTTCGTGCATGATGCAGCTACTTTTCTTCGTGTCCTTAAAGAGTTACTTTTTGGTAATGATTAGGTGATAACTCTTGATATGGGTTTGCTTGTTGCTGGGACAAAATACCGTGGAGAGTTTGAGGAAAGGCTAAAGAAGCTGATGGAGGAAATCAAACAGAGTGATGAAATAATACTATTTATCGATGAAGTGCACACCTTGATCGGGGCTGGAGCTGCAGAGGGGGCCATCGATGCTGCAAACATCTTGAAACCTGCCCTAGCTCGAGGTGAACTACAGGTTAGTTATCCTGGTTGTCTTGTTCTTCTCTTTCTGTCCTTTCTGGAAATTAAAACGAGAATTATGAATATTTCTCAAGGACAATCTAATGCTCTAGCTGATATATCATTGTGTTAACATGCATTTTCCTGGCACAACCCCATAAGAAGGTCAAAAATTATTTAACTACTCAATATGTGAACTAAACAGGAGAATTTTTTTTTATCTCCAAGTACCAACTCAATAGTATTTACTTGGCTTCTTGTCAGTGTATTGGAGCTACCACACTAGATGAATACAGAAAGCATATTGAGAAAGATCCTGCATTGGAGAGGCGATTCCAGCCAGTTAAGGTCCCTGAACCTACTGTTGATGAAACCATTCAGATTCTGAAAGGGCTTCGTGAGAGATATGAGATTCATCACAAGCTTCGTTACACTGACGAGGCATTAGAGGCTGCTGCCCAGCTCTCATACCAGTACATCAGGTATCTAATATATATCCTTTGTACTTTTCTCGCTTTGGGTTGTCGATGCATTGCTACCTTGAAGAAATGTGTTTTGCTTACCGAGTTTGTTTGTACACATAAAGTTCAACTTAGTTTATGATAGTAAAATGTGATAATAAAGGTTGGTATTTTTCCTTTTTCATTTTCTTTTGGTTTGCCAGCATCTAATTACGTTCTATGCTTATTTCTGTCCAGAAAAAAACTTGTCATGGATTCCGTGATATTGATTTTACTGTATGTTTTTATATTTTCCTCATTCTGCAACACGATACATCTTTTCACTTGCATCTTCGGATTTCAGTGACCGTTTTCTGCCTGATAAAGCAATTGACTTGATTGATGAAGCTGGTTCTCGTGTTCGACTTCGCCATGCACAGGTACAGAATGCTCCCTTAATCTCTATTATAATCTGTCATTGCCCTATTATTTGTAGAGTGACAATGCTTTGTTGTTGCCTTGCAGCTCCCTGAGGAAGCAAAAGAGCTTGAGAAAGAGCTTCGTCAAATCACAAAGGAGAAGAATGAAGCTGTCCGCGGTCAGGATTTCGAAAAGGTACTGTCTCTTTTACGTACATCTAATTAATCCCTTTAAAATGCCTGTTTTCTTATCAATAGTGTTGAACTATTTTCTTATCAAGTATTCTAATTGTTGAATTTCCTAATTAGATGGATTTGAATTAATGGACAGGCTGGGGAATTACGTGATAGAGAAATGGATCTTAAGGCACAGATCACGGCCCTCATAGACAAAAACAAAGAGATGAGCAAGGCTGAAAGTGAGGCTGGAGATACAGGTCCGCTTGTGACTGAAGCAGATATTCAGCACATTGTCTCTTCTTGGACTGGCATCCCTGTTGAGAAGGTCTCGACTGACGAATCTGATCGCCTCCTAAAAATGGAAGAAACACTTCACACTCGAATCATTGGCCAGGATGAAGCTGTCAAAGCCATTAGTCGTGCCATTCGACGTGCGAGGGTTGGGCTCAAGAATCCCAACCGACCTATTGCTAGTTTCATCTTTTCTGGTCCAACTGGTGTTGGGAAATCAGAACTGGCAAAGTCACTGGCTGCATATTACTTTGGTTCCGAAGAAGCAATGATCCGGCTTGATATGAGTGAGTTTATGGAGAGACACACAGTCTCTAAGCTCATCGGATCACCCCCAGGTTATGTTGGTTACACAGAAGGTGGTCAATTGACTGAAGCCGTAAGGCGACGACCTTATACTGTTGTGCTCTTTGATGAAATTGAGAAGGCTCATCCCGATGTCTTCAACATGATGCTTCAAATTCTTGAAGATGGAAGGCTGACAGACAGCAAGGGGAGAACTGTCGATTTCAAGAACACACTTCTCATCATGACATCAAATGTTGGAAGTAGTGTGATAGAGAAAGGTGGCCGTCGTATAGGTTTTGATCTCGATTATGATGAGAAGGATAGCAGTTACAATCGTATCAAGAGCTTAGTGACTGAAGAATTGAAACAGTACTTCAGGCCGGAGTTTTTGAACAGATTGGATGAGATGATTGTATTCCGTCAGCTCACAAAGTTAGAGGTTAAGGAGATAGCTGATATCATGCTCAAGGAGGTATTTGAGAGGCTGAAGGGTAAGGAGATAGAACTTCAAGTGACAGAGAGGTTTAGAGATAGGGTGGTTGATGAAGGATATAACCCGAGCTATGGAGCACGGCCTCTGAGAAGAGCTATCATGAGACTGTTAGAGGACAGCATGGCGGAGAAAATGCTTGCAGGTGAGATCAAAGAAGGTGATTCAGTTATTGTGGACGTGGATTCAGACGGCAATGTGACTGTCCTCAATGGCAGTAGTGGTACTCCCTCAGACCCCGCTCCGGAGCCTATCCCTGTGTAGATCAAGTGATCATGTTTTAGAGTTCGTTTCTGTTGGCCACTAAGCTTCCCTGGGCATATGAAGCAACTTGTGGGTTTATCTTTGGGGCCTTTGGGTAAAATCTTGCCACGTTGAGAAGGCAGCATCCTTTCTATGTTGAGCTTTAAGGATTTTACAAAAATATACGATGTTGGATTAATTGGATCAGGATTGTAGTTCTTCACAAGAAAGTGTTGTATTAGCTAGACACTCCTTACCAAAAACATATCTGACTTATTATAGGTGGCAGTTAACCTTGTCCTCAGCTTTGGTCTTGCTGTCCTCATTTGTGATCCTGTGATTTTCTTGCTTCTTTGCCTCTTCTCATTATATTTTGGCTCAGGTCACAATGGCCCAAGGGCTGATATAACAAAGATTCTGCTAAGGTTGCTTCTGAATGTATTTTGTGAGTCCTGCTAGTTTTGTTTGTAATAAATGGTTGAACAACGTGTCTCTTCAAAAAACCCTGTGCCACGTAATTGGCAGTCTTTCTTCAAACTAATGAGTTCTTACGCATTTAAAACACTTGTGATGTACAGTCGATTGACTCAGAAAATTTTGTGCAAGTGGTGGTGACGAAAATGTTACCAAGTGGCACTCTTGTGCAGCAGAGGGTTCAAGGCACACTTCGTAAAGATCACTAAAATCTTAATACCATAGAAAGTCCAGGGAAAGCGAAGCGCTGGGCTGGAAAAGAAGGGAAGCGATGATTGTTTCATTTATTGAAAAGCAGTACACAAGGCTAATAAATTAAAACCAAAGCTTAACATGATATATTGCTCAAAGTTGGAGATGCAGCATGAGGCTTGTTTCGTGGCAGGAATAACTAGCAACGCTAACTCAGTAACATTCTTTTTTATAAAGAAATCAGCAACATCTGTTTGTTGTCCGAGATGTGAAGTTACAGGGAATCACATCAGATACTGAAAGAACTGTAGCTGGCGACTGGACACAAGAGCCAAGGACTCTGACGAGGTGGCTTGCACAAGATCCATGAACTATGATGCTTGTTTAGTGGCAAAAAAGATCAACTTATCAATAGCCATTCAGCAATGCCTATGTGCAGAGCAAGCTGAAGTTTCAAATGAATCACCATCTGATTCTGATGGAGCAGTGGCTGGGTACAAGATCCAGGAAACATCTTATGGTATCAATCCAGCTAACTATCACCAAGGCCTCTAAATGCCCGCATTAATGAACTATGTTCTGCACCCATTTCGATCAACAGAGCCAATTCTGTTTTGTCAGGGCAAGCTCCGCGCCTCCAGTACTCTACCAAATGCACCAAATCGACCCCCTGAAGACTGTCAGTCCAAGCATTTGGGAGTTTACCCCTTATTATGGCTCCCTGATGTTTGCAAAAGGAGCTGGTAACATACGGGTGTCAACAAGGGGTTAAACTACAGAGACAGCAGTAACTTCCTCAATAAGAATTGTTTGCAATAACCAAATACTATGATCTTTTCTTCAACTCCTATGATCAAAATTTGAATGATTACCAATACATGTTCAGCCGGACGACCACAACTGCTGATACAAAATATGTAGGGTACTAGAAGCAGTTGGATACCAGTAGTACATAAATTAACAGGAGACAAGGTATGCTGTGTATCAACTTCTTAATTACATCTAGAGTTGCTAGGATAATTGTTAAAAACTAGGTATGTACATATCGAAATTAACAAAAGCAAGACTATGACCAGGCTGATAATGTGTGTATACTGTGTATAGATAAGTCACCATAAGTTGGCTCCAAAAGGGGTCGAAGCTGCATCTATATGGAGAGACCAGCCATCCAGAAGTTAAAAGGGACTTAATATGGCAGGTAACTACCTTCAGAAATCCCCAAAAAAGCAACAGCTGGGTGGATGTAGTCTTTTCCGCAGATTTTATGAACCTGTCAAATTACATCAAAAGTTGTCAAGTTACTAGAAACTGCAGAAGGGCAACTCTCAGCCCACGTCCCCAGGGCGAAAAATAGCAGAAATAATAAAGCAGCAGCAAATAATTAGCCAACTGAGATTTTCTTTTCCTTTTGTTCTTTTGCATTTTACTTTTCAATACCTCAACTCGGAGGACATGCTAAGAACCTTCAAGACTGGATTCAGAAGGAAGTTGCAGATCCTTCACTTCTTTAGCATCAGAGCCTTCTGCAACAGAAGAATTGTCCTCACCTTTTGAATTGAGAGACCCTGGGTTCATTCGCTGCACCTCTTCTTTCGTGTAGATGAAAATCTTGCACACCATACCACAAAATTCTCTGTTTCACCAAGACCAACAGGTAAAAAAGCAGCATAAGAATCCAGATAACTGCAAAACTTAAGAAGCACCATAAAGATAATCATCTTTCATCCTTTATGCATCACAAGAAAAGATGAAAGGACTTACTGCCATGGATCATCTCCAACAAGCATCATGTCACCCTCATCATCAGTATATACAACCAGCCAGTTCTTGTTCTGAGCCTTGAGCTCACCATTAAAATAAAAAAGGTGATCCAGTTCAGCTATCAATTCTTCATAGTTATTGAACTTTGCAAGATCCACAGACCTTCCAAGGGCTGTACCATGTTTATGAACCTGAATTTAAAATAACCCAAACTATTAACGCTTCACAAAACGTCACAAGCCAAAGTTAAGCCAAATGACTAGGTGTAAACCTTGGTGCAACTCCTTGTTGAATTTATAAGGCCCTTGCCCTCTCTATCTCGAGTACCAAGATGAGACGTTTGGAATTGTTTCTCCTGATCATTAACTGTGATCCCATTATCTAGTACCTTTGATCCCTTTGATTGCTCAGACCTTAGATCAGATTCAGTTGCAGGGAATTGATGTGGATGTATACCAAAATGCATGTTACTTGCTGAGTCGATCAGTGAATTATTTTGCAACTTGACAGGATCTATGGAAGCAGATTTACTTACAAGGGGAATGCCAAATAGTTTGCAATTCCCCTCTTTGGGTTTCACGGCTTCGGGCTGTAGCAAAGCCATTGGTTTAGGCATTATTTCTCCAGAATGAGTGGACATCTGAATATAAGGCAACACAGATTGGGGCATTAACCAATTTCCCTGCTGATTGTCAATTCTATGACCAGGGAGGGTTGGATACTCGTTAAAACCACTACACTTAGATGTTTCCCGCATTTGATAAAGAGTATCAGCCCCCTTCAATCCTGAATCCATCAGATTAAGTGAGAGACCAGAAGACGCTAGAGACCATTGTTTTCCCAGTAAGCTGAAATCATTTTCCTTGTCCAGTGCTTGTCGCTTCACCAAGCTAGCAGGAAGTGCTGTTTGGCCCCCAGCGGGTAAATGGAGACCGTGGGAGGAACTCACTTGCACCCCAAAACCCGATAATAAATCTGTAAAAGATGATTCAGGCCTCCCTAAAGGAAGCCATTTATCTGATAGACATCTCCTTGATGCAGAATGAACATCAGTCTTCTCATCATCCAGTGACGGTGGCCATACAATTGGCTTCTCAGAAGAATCTGACCCATTATTTTCTACAAAATTGCCTCTCAAGGTCGAAATTTCTTGACCTTGCAAGACCCTTGAAAACCCACTGGCTTGTGAAGGGCCTGCAGTTCTTTTGGATGAACCTTTAAGAAAGTGCAAGAAGTACATAACAAACACTCAGCTTGAAATGTAGATATAAAGGCAGTGCAGGATATGGAATTCAAATATAAGGGTGAGTTATATACCTTCCCTAGTAAGAACAGAAGAATCAGGAGACGAGGGCAGAACATTTGATCGAGGCCTTTTTGGCCTTGGTATTGGAAGTGGATTAAGGGCAGGAGGGCTAAGAGCTGGCTCTATTTTCCAGGGTGAAACTCGGTCTGGCCTAGGAATAGCAGAAGTTTCATCCCATCGAACCTTAAAAACACATTCAATAATGATACTTCAGTGTTATATATGGGAGAAAAGATAACCAACCAAAGTGAAGTACCTTCAGGCATCTCCATTTGGACTCAGGCCACCTGTTGGGGTCACCATCTTCAATGCCAACTATAGTGCCAGTAAACCTATAAGATTTTGGAGTAAACTACAAAATCAGGGGTTTTGAGAAAGGTAATTTGTTTACCATAAAACAACACCAAAATAGTATGGTTTTGATTTGAAAGCTCACAAACACAAGTATGCTCGATTAATATCAAAGTCAAAACCACCAAGTATCACATTTAATATTAAAGAAGGAAAATGCTCCTTCCAGTGATGCTAACATACCTCTGTTCTGGAGCTTCTTCACCTTCAAACCTCATTTTAAACCTCATCCCGATGGAGTAATTGTTTTTCACAGACTCCATATACTGGTCATATGGAACTATAAAATCAGCAGGGCTCGTCCTATAATACATAACGAAATTCCAATCCCTTCATCAAATAGATTTTAATTTAAGGAACAAGCTTATACTAATTTTCCACTGGTACTTCGGATCAGTTACCTTGGTTTGTAATATACTGTGAACATTGTTTTCGTCTGAATGGCATGCCAAGCTGTAGCAAGGACACCGAGATGCATGCTATGACTGGATATCACTGATGATGGAGCATTACCCTGCTGTCTCATGGCATGTCTGACTCCAACACGAAGCTCCCCGTTCTCACCTCTAACAATAGAGTATCAACATTTCATAAGTTAAGGATCACAAGAGAATGGAGAAAAGAGAAGGTATGCCAATGCCAACCTAAGAAATATGAATGCATCCCCGGCAACAAGCCTTTTCGAACTTACAAAGACACTCCAACCACTCTGAAGGAGGTGCCTCCTAGGCTGGCCTGAAATTTGACTGATAGCATGAAAACAAAATGTAGGAAACATAACAGGAACAACCAACTAATGCATTGAAATAGCACCCGTTACATCAAGCAATAGTGCTTAACACTCTCAAAAGCAAATTCCCCATGCCACCAAAATAAAGTTAAACGGAAGGGGGTGAAAAGATCAATAAAACACCATTAATCACACAAGCAAAAAAAAAGAAAACATAAGTCTCTGAATCACACTAGCAAATTTTTCTTTACCATCCCTCCTCCAGCAAGAAATCCAAGTGTCTGTTCCTCATCCTGAATCTATCGCGTTGTTGAGAAATCATAGCATTGTGTTGTTTCCTTGAGTTATTTATATAAAGCCCACATTAAGGGTGTCAAACGGGCCGGGTTGGCCCGGTTCCGGCCCGGACCAGCCTGGTAGTAAGGGGCCAGGCCGGGCTGGGTTGGAACGGGAACCGACCTGTGCCGCGGAAAATTTCAATACCGGATAACCGGTCCAACCCAGTAAGGTCTTGTCAACCGTGAACCGGTTATAACCGGACCGGATCAACGGCTAGTTCAAATTTATTTTTTTTAAATAGTCTTGACCGTTGGCAACGGTCAACTGCCATTTTGACCGTTGCCCAACGGCTAATTTGCAATAACAGCCCTTTTTTGGGCATGTTTTTTCAAAAATAACACTTCTATTATTTACTAATTTATCCCTTTGAAAGACTATAAATAGAGCCCCTTTTCTTCATTTCTTCACTCATTTCTCAATTCTCAAACCCAAATTCTGAATTGTCATTCTCTCATTCTTCACCTAAAATGCTATCAACTATTGGGCTCTCATTTTTTTGGAATTTTATTTATGGTATTATTTGAAGTTTGAAGTTTGAAGTTTCAACAGTTGAAGTTTATTCGTGGTAACGTCGGAGTTGCGAAATTCAATTTCAAGACTTCAAAAATCATCAACTGTTCAATTTATTGTGGAATTCGGTGCACTCGTTACAACTCTTTCTCTTATTTAATATTTTATTTGCATATTTAATTTTTATTAGTAGTTTACAATATGTTTAATGCTGCAAAACGGGTTTGTAACAAGATTGCTAATTGGGGTAATCGAGGAAATAGAAAAAGAGGTGCTACTTCAACTTCTGGTAGTAATTTAAATGACTTTACACATGTTTCTGAAACATCATCGGATAACAATATAGATTATGAACAATTATAGGAAGATTATGATATAGAAGATAATGAATTAGAAATTGAAAATGAGACACCACCTACACCTGTAGTGTTGGAGTTGGTAGCAGGGGTGGTGGTCGTGGCACTAGTAGTAGACCACTTGTGGCCCCGACTACTAGTCATCGGAGAAGGAGAAGTAAAGTTTGAAAATATTTTGAGGAAATAGAGAATATTGATAGAGTTAGATGCAAAATTTGTAAAGATGATTTTAAACATAAAATTGGAGAAAGTTCTGGGGGACTGGGACACTTAGTAGACATCTGAGAATTACTCATCCTATAGAATAGGGCTCTAATTTAGATGAAAATTAAGGAACTCTAAACCCTAGTACTCGAGGACTTATGAAATATGATAAAATGAAGGATCTTGAGGAGTTAGCAAAAATGATTGCTTTGGGTTGTTTACCTTTTTCTTTTGCTTCTTCATCATATCTTATTATGTGTATTCAAAGGATTTATAATCCTTTATTTAAAGGTATCCCTAGAAGTACTTGTAGATCTGATATCTTTAGATTTAGACTTCATGGACAATATGAGACATACATACGTTATTTGTTTGACCACCTTCTTTGTAGAGTTTCTCTAACTTCTGATATTGACCATGTTGTTAATGGAAATGATTATTTGACAATTACATGTCATTGGATAGATGATAATTATTGTATGCAAAAACGTATTATCACTTTTAAATATGATGAAGATCAGAGTCATATTGCTATTTTTATAAGTACTACTATTTGCAAAGTTGTTGCATTTAACAATCTTAATAAAAAAAAGATATTGTATGTCTTTTGATAATGCTTCTAACAATAATGACGCTATTTCAATATTAAGACTGCATTTGCAACCACCACTTGATGAAATTTTTCATGTTAGGTGTGCATGTCATATTTATAATTTAATTGTTAAAAGTGACCTTGATTTATTTTTGACTGAGATTACTCATGTTAGAAGAGCAGTTGGTGTTATTCAAGGAAAAAATAGACAATCTAGAATTAGGGAATTTAAGACTAAGTGTACCGAACATAACCTTAACCCCAGATTCATGTCAGATGAAATTGTTACTAGATAGAATTATACATATTTATTTTTAAGATGTTGTTACAAATATAGATTGCCTATAACTGAAGTTGCTAATATGCATTATACTGATCCAAACCGTATGTTAACAACTAATACTTGGGATGCCATTAATGATGTTAAATTTTTACATAAATTTTATACAGCTACTATTGAATTTTCTAGAGCTTATTACCCTACTATTACTATGACTTTAGTACATATAGCTGAAATTTCTTTTCTACTCTCTGATTTCAAGAAGAAAGAAAATATAAGGACGTTGTTGAAAGAATGCAAGCAAAATTCAAAAAATATTTCTTTCCAATTCCTCCTATTTACTTAATTGGTGATGTTTCAAATCCTTCTATTAAGATGTCTAATTATCACCAATTAATCGATGTTTTATATACTTATATGGAGATTGGACCAACTGAAACCCCAGATATATATTGTTGTATGAATAAGCTAAATGATTATTTACAACAATTATATAATTATTATGCAAATACAATTGATGATGATGCTAATAATGTAGGCAATGTTTTTCATTGTACGACTTCTACTACATCTGCTATTATAGGGATGAAGATGAAGGCCTTGATGATTTTAATATTTGGTCTACATTTCTTTCCACTCAAACCAGTAGCAGGAACATTGATGAACTTCATTTTTACTTGCAAAAGCAAACAAAGCCTCGCACAAAGGAATTTTTACCGTTGGCATGGTGACATGAAATGAAAAGCAATTTCCTGTTCTTTCCGCAATGGCTCAGGACGTGCTAAATGTGCCAATTTCAACTATTGCATCAGAGAGCGCATTTAGTCAAGCAAGACAACAACTAGGAGGCACCCGTCACTTATTGGGAAGCAATACTTTGGAAGTTTTAGTATATTTCAAAGACTGGATTAGATCAGAACGAAGAAATCAAGGACGTGAAGATGTTGATAAACCAGAAGACGAGGAACTTGGAGATATATTAACATATGGTAACCCATCTGAATTCAACACTCCAGAAGATGGCCAAGAAGTTCATATTGATTATGAAGAACTTACTAGGGCAATGCAAAACCTTTGAAGTTTGAAAATTATATTTAATAATTCAAATTTGAATTTACTCTTTTTTCTTTAGTTTAGTTGTTGTAAATGCAAACTTTAATTTGCAAGTTTGAATTTAAAAAAATAACTTGCAAATTATAAGTTAAATTTTTTTTCATCTTCAGTGTATTATCTTAAATTCTTAATGAAATATTCAAATATAAGGCTTTTAAAGCCTTTGAAATTTATTCAAACATTCTTTTTATAAGATTGTTTTTATGGTTTACATTTTCACTTTATTTTAATATAAATTATGATAGTTATACAAAATACACCCAAAAAAAAAACTGGGCCAGCCCGGCACATTAGACCCGGAACCGTTCCGATTCAATTTTCCATCGGTAAGACCGGTATTTTGAAACCGGTACCGAGACCAGCCGACTTCCTTTTCCTCTAGCCCGGCCCGGCCCCTTAACACCCTTAGCCAAAATACAATATGACATGTAAGTGGCTTATTACTAAAATACAAGGGATGCCCCTCCCAGTGTTCAGAAAAACGAGCGCTTCGTCGCTTAAAGCGCGAAGCGACTCGACGCGACAATGTGTCGCTTCCAGCTCCTTAAGGCGACGTGATCTGCAGAAGTGCACACTTCACTGGAAAAAGCGAGGAAGCGAGGAAGCGGTGAAAGCGATAAAACGAGCGCTTTTGTGAAAAAAACGCAGGGGCCTTTTTAAAAAAAAAAAACTTTGGGTCTCAAACAAAACAGACCCTAAATTGACAAAAAACCCCAATCCCCTTCTTCGACCAAAAACAGAGGCCTCGACCAGTCGCTCTTCTTCTTCTTCAGTCGACAAAAAAGCTAGGGTTCCATCTTCTTCTTCTTCAGTCGCTCGACCAGTCGACCTCGAAGACCTTACCCAGGTAATTTCTTCTCCTTTCTTCTTCAGTTCTTCTCGTTTTTTTTCTTTTTTCTTTCTTCTGCTTTCTTCTTCAAACCAGTCGCTCTTCTTCTTCTTCTTCATTTTTCTTCTTCTTCTTTCTTTCTCTATTTCTACTTTCTACAGTCCAGAATAGAGTAAGGAACCATTTTTTCTCTTTTTCCTTTTCGTTCGATTATTATATATCAGCATATATATTTAATTATTATATGTATTTCATTTATTATTGTATTTCAGCATATAAAATTAAATTATTATTATATTTCAGCATATAAAATTAATTATATATATGTATTACTTTTAGTTTATGCGATTTTTTTAAATGTATATTTCAGTTTATATAATTAATTATTATATATATTATTATTATATGTATTTTCAGTTTATTGATTATGTTTTTTTCTTATATCTTAATAGGGATATTAAAATGTCTCAAAGTTCGAAAGAGAAAGACCCGGCTTGGCGATATGGCGAGAGAGTTAATGAGAAGAATACAAATGTTGTATGCAAGTTTTGCAACAAGATTACAACGGGTGGCATTTATCGCTTTACATACCATCTAATTGGTGGCGATAGAAACGTCACAAGTTGTCCGAAATGTCCACCGGAGGTGAGAGAAGAAATAAAGAATTTTGTTGAGAAGAAGAAGGTGCAGAAAAATCAAATGGTTCATCAACCAATGGTGACCAATCTTGATGATGATGATGATGATATTGAAGAATTGTCACTTCCAACAAAACGGGGAAGAGATGGGTCAAGCCATGGATCATTGACTAAAGGTCCTATGGATTGCTACTTCTCAAAGAAGCCGGGAGCAAAGGGCGGTGGAAAAGATGTACAAAAAATTGCTAAAGACATTTTGAGGGATCGTGCGGTTAGAGCTTTTGCACGATGGGTCTATGATGTTGGGCTCCCCTTCAATTGTGTCAACTATGACATTTTTGGAGACTTTATTGAGGTCGTTGGTCAATACGGACCTGGAATGAAGCCTCCCACTTACCATGAAATAAGAGGTCCTTATCTAAATAAGGAAGTGGAGGAGACTAATAAAATTGTTGAGGAGCATAAAGTTGTGTGGAACAAGTACGGTTGCTCCATTATGATGGATAAGTGGACGGCAAGAACGGGGAAAATGATTATTAATGTGTTGGTGAATTCTCCCCGGAGAAGTTTGTTTCTTGAGTCCATTGATGCTAGTGACACATCCACTGACCACATCAAAATGTTCACCTTGTTTCAGAACACCATCGAAAAGATTGGTCCAAGCAAAGTTGTTCAAGTGGTCACTGATAATGCAAGTAAAAATAAGAAAGCGGGTGGCATGATTGAAGGAGCGTACAAGAATGTCTATTGGACTCCATGTGCGGCTCATTGTATCAACTTGATGTTCGGTGACATTTTCAGGGAAAAACCCTTCTCTACAGTTTTTGGCCAGGGCGTTAGGTTACATTCTTATATTTCTCAGCGGCCCTTGTTATTGAATATGATGAGAAGATTCACCATGCAAAAAAATTTGGTGAAACCGGGCAAGACAAGGTTTGCCACTGCTTTCTTGACTTTGCATAGTATCTACTGTCAAAAAGACAATTTGAGAAAGATGGTCACTTCAGAGTAATGGAGCAAGAGTAAATTTGCAAAGGAAAGTGCGGGGAAAGAGGTTGCACGCCTTATTCTTTCTTATTCTTTTTGGAATAATGTTCTTCATGCTCTTAAAATTGGTGGCCCTTTGGTTAAAGTACTCCGTTTGGTGGATGGGGAGGCAAAACCATCAATGGGCTACCTCTATGAAGCTATGGATAGGGCCAAGGAGGCTATTCAAGCATCATTTAATGATGAGCAGAAATATGCAAAGGTCTTTCAGATCATTGATGCAAGATGGGATGAGCAACTTCATAGACCTTTGCATGCAGCTGGACTTATTCTGAACCCATCACTCTTTTATGAGCAGCATGAGAAGAATTCATTGGCTAAAGAAGTGTGGACAGGATTCCATCAGGTTGTTATCAAGTTGAACCCAGATGAAGACTTGCAAGAAAAGATTGTAGATCAGCTTGCTACTTACAAGGCAGTTGAAGGACTTTTTGATCTCCGACTTGCTATTAAACAAAGAACGATGAAGTCGCCAGGTGACCAAGTGTTTCTATATTTTATAGCTCTAACTTCAATGTATTTTTTATACTTATTAACTCTTGAACATTTTTTTTGACTTCTATAGTTGAATGGTGGGACCAATATGGTGTAAAGATTTCGGAGTTACAGGCTTTCGCCATCAAAGTTCTAAGCTTAACTTGTAGCTCATCCGGATGTGAAAGGAACTGGAGTGTTTTTGAATACGTGAGAAATAAAAAGTATTATTTCGTGTTTTGAGATAAAGTAAATTATATCTCAATTGTCCAAACTCCTACTAATTAGTTGACACATCTTTTTTGCAGATTCATACAAAGAAAAGGAATCGACTAACCTTGAAGCGCCTCCATAATCTAGTGTTCATAAAATACAATAGAGCATTGAGGCGTCGCTAAAACCACCGCAATATAATTGATCCAATTCTTTTGGACAATATTGATGAGGTTAATGAGTGGCTAACCGGAGTCCCCGAAAACTGTGAACATTTAGAAGTATTTGAAGGCGACTCCGATTTCACTTAGGGTGATGTTGCGGTTGGTAGTGGAGTTGGGGAGGATTCTTATAGTTTAAGGAGATATACTCCAAGTTCAAGTTCTATTAGGAAGGGAAAAAGTGTGGGTACTACAAGTCGATCCCTATCCCTAATTGATGAAGATGAAGGTGATCATGAAGAGGAAGAGGAAGATGATGAGCAATATGAAGATAATAGAGGAATTCAAGATTTTGACAATCTTGAAGGAGAAGAAGAGTAGAAGAATAAGATATTGATTCTAGTAATTTAGTAGCTTTGATTTTGCTTGTCCTATGGTTTGTGGAAGGTTTGGTGGTACCTAGTACCTACTTTTAAGTATTTAAATTGAAGTTTTTGATTATTTATAATTTTACATTATGTTTTTTAAGAATTGCGCTTCACTTTAATAAAGCGTGCGCTTCGCTTTTGAAACGAAGCGAGCCCTTGCCGCTTTTTTGTGCTTCGCGCTCTCCAAAACACTGGCCCCTCCACATCCCTTTTCTTTGTCCAGATTTATGCAAACTATTATCAGCACAAAAATTTTCAATGTTTCCGAAGTCAAGATTTATTGTCACTAACTCACAATATTCCAACTTTGTAATAGGCATGATATATGAACAAACAAATTTTATAACGAAGACATGAAGATACATATTAAATAGGCTATAATCTATGAAATAGCAACGTTGTGATGGTGCAAATTTATGTCTGCAAAGATTGACCCAAAAGGAAGTAAAGGTGGGTATGTCACATAATATAAAGGCACAAGGTGATTAAGAATGCATTGAGCATCATACCCCGAAATATGTGCCTGAAGCGCCACTCATTTGCGTGCAAATCTTTGGCCACCAACTCCTGTGTTGGAGGTTGCCGAGACATATCCTATAACAAAAAATTAACCACCATAAGCCACTTACATTATCCAAATACAGGCACATTAACTGTATTGAGAAACAATTCTTCTGACCAGAGGAGGGAGGCATTCATCAGCATGCCGTCTCAAGACAGAAAAGCCTCCATGAGTGCTGGTATCAGAGGCAGTTAGTGTCTTACAAAAAGAGTGCACATGGAATCGTGGTGGCGAAGGGGGCATCGGTTCCTTTGTAACTGCACTTTCATCTTGCTACAAAGAACATTCCATTAATTTAGATGTCCAACTCGAACATCAGAATTTAAAGTCTCAAAACGATGTAGGAATTTCAAAAAAAAAAAAAAAAAAAAAAGTAATTCTTAGTTAGCAAATTGTAAACTTACATTTGGTTCTGGCATCAAAGTCACTTGTGCGAACACCTCATCAGTATCTGGTTCAGCCTGAGAATACACATGAATCAAAACATTAGCACCAATATTGAATAATCCTTAATGGATTAGCAATCATCAAGAAAAGTTAACAAGGGAAAGCTAAGCTACACAACTATATGGGACACAACAAGACTTTGTATTCAACAATAAAAGTTACCTTCAATAGGACGTTAATTACACGGCAGAGGATCTTAGAAGGAAGATTATACACTGGCATCTGCTGGTCTGAAACTTGATTGGTTGATGCTTCAACCTAGCATACAAACACATCAAATCACTCCAACCTCAAAAAAATTAGTCACAACTACAACTAAAGCTCCTAATTTGCCCTAGAGAACCCCTAATTTGTCTTACAATACAAAGAATTCATGATTAGAAGGTGTTGAATTGAGTGACCACCTTCTAAAAACTTAAGTTGATAAAGAGGTGACACATTTATTTATTATTACTCCTTTCGTCCCAATTCTCAATTTACGTGGGGTGTTTGACTTGGAAACATGTTATAAAGATTTGTATGACTATAAATTATTTTATTAAAGGAAAAACATGAAGTTTAAAGTTAAATGTTTATAAACATAAAAAGATACCATTCTTTTTGGGACATGGGGAGTATTTATATCTTCAATACGCCTCTTGACATCCGGGCCTAATACTTTTTCTGAGTCAAGCATGTGGAGTTCGTTTTGATAATAAGTGGTGGATCTCCGTCTACATACTATGTCGAATTGTTCAACCACCTCAGCTAAATCGAGTGGGAATGGAGCAAAATGGATATGAAGCCTAGTTAATTCATTGACACAACTATGGTTTACGAAATTAATTAAGCTCATACACGGTTTTAGAAAGGACGTGTATAGACGCAAACCTGTTCAATATGACCTTGTGGGAAATAGAACACTAGCTCACCCTCGCGTGGCACTGTCACAAGCGGACCTGCACATGCACGCCATAGCTCCGTGTACAACGCTCTCTCCGCATCAACTTTAAACAAAAAAACAAACGAAAAATATCAAATTATGAAATAAATTTGTAACGACCCGAACCGTTGTTTCCTGTATTTTCGTCTCGTATTCCCCGTTAAATGCTTATTCATGTTTCAATATGTGTACTTGGTGAATTTGAGTCAATTCGGATCGAGTTTGGTATGAAATGGGACAATTAGTCTCTTTAAGGAAGAATTAGTTTGGAAAAGTCAACCGGACGTTGACTTGTGAGTTAGAAGGCTCGGAATTGAATTCCGATGATTCGGTTAGTTCCGGGGGATGATTTAAGGCCTAGGAGCGCAATCGGGATTAATTTTGGAGGTCCGGTGAAGAAATTAGCTCATTTTGGCGAAGTTAGTATTTTGGCGATTTCCGGTTGATAGGTGAAATTTTGATCCGACGGTCGGAATGGAGTTCCGAGAATTTCTGTAGCTTCGTTATGCCATTTTGGATATGTGTGCAAAATTTCAAGTCATTTGAACATATTTTGGTCGAGTTTTGATCGAAAGCGTGTTTTGGAAGTTTTAAAAGAACTTAGACTTATTCGGTGTAATTCGATAATTTTGGTATTAGTCGAGGCGTTTTGATAATTGGAACAAGTTTGAATAATATTATAAGATGTATTGGTATTTTTGGTTGAGGTCCCGAGGACCTCGGGATGATTTCGGATGGCTAACGGGAACTTTTGAAGTTGGAAATTTCATAATAGACGAAAGTTGTAAATGAGTGCGCACAAGGCCTCACTTTGAACGATAATATATCTTGTTATATAAGGATTTGTGTGAGCTACAACCTATTAAATTAAAGCCCTTTGAGTCTAGTTTCCAACGCAACAAACCGTTCGTCATTTGGAAGTGTATACAGGAAGTTATGACCATTTCACTGCTCAGGTGTCAGAGCGCGCGAAGTATCGCGCGAAGTCGCGCATTTCGCGCGTCTGAGGCAGAATGCTCAGCAAAACGCGCGAACAAACGCGCGAACAACGCGCGAACTATGCGACTGAAGGTTTTTAAGTACTCTAAAGACCGGAAATGAAAGGAATTGAGTCATTTCTCAAGCTTAGGGCTTCCTCTACACCCCAATTCGACCAAGGCACCTAATTGCACTCCTAAGGTAAGATTTTTGGAGTATTTTGAGTTGATTACTACTCCCAAACACTTATATTAACATGGATTGATCTTAAAAATCCTTAGATTTTCAAGAAATTCCTTCAAGAACTCAAAGAAGGGTTTTGCAAGATTTCTTCCAAAAGGTAAATCCTACACCTTAGACTCACATATATGGATATATTATGGAAATATGAGTATGAGTCAAGTATTACAACTTATTGTATGGTGGTTGGAAGCCATAAATTCCCTATTTAAATACATGAACATGGTAGGGATTTAGAGGTGTTTATTTGATGGAATTTTTGTTGGTTTGGGTGTGAATGGTTGATCACACATGTGATGTTAGGAGTATAAATTGTTAAAGAATAATAGTGTGATGAATTGTTGGTTAATGGTGATAGTTGGAGGAACCAATGCTATAGTTAAGAGGTGTAAATATTTATACCTACAAGATGTTTGATAATATGCCTAAATGGCATAATTTATGGGATCTAGTACTAATATTGGCCATATTGAGTGTTATATTGTAGATTGAAGTTACATAACTGTATGGGATCATTATAGTATCATTAAGGGGCGAATTTCAGATATGTATGGTTAAAACCCCGTCTTTAGAAATCGAACTTCATCGAGGTTTGTGTGATTTTTGGCAGATTCGTCACACGAGGAGGCCAATTAGAGAGGCAAGGGCATAGCGAGCTAGAGGTGAGTAATAGATGTAAATGTTGTTCTGAGGGTTTGAAACCCCGGACTTTCACATCGTAACGCTATATTGAGGCGTGACACGCACTCCATGGCGAGTGCGGGGTCGGATACTACTGGGGATTGTGACTTGGTCCACCCCGTGTGATGTTTATACTATACTGGTGATTGATACACATACTTCATTGATATTACTGGGCTTGATGCCATGTTTGGGGCCTTGTGCCGATTTGTAAAATCCTTCGAGGATTGATATTACTGCTTAGCATGATTTGCATATCATTTAATTTCAGTCCAAGGTTTTAAATGCTGTTTTGTAAACTCAGCCATAATTCTAAGTGTTGAAAACTTAAATGATATTTTTAAATGTATTCCGGGCTGGGAACTTCTGTTTTGTAAATGCCCAAGGGGCTTATTATATTATTTTCTGGACTGATTATAAAGTGACTTGAAACAGTGGTAACAATGACACTGTGTGATATACTTGAAATAGTGGTAACAATGACACTGGATGATATACTTGAACAGTGGTAACAATGGCACTGTATGATATAAATTGGTCAGGTAACAATGGCTGACCGGTCAGGTAACAATGACTGACCAAGATATTGCGCTTGGGCTGTAGGAGCCCCTCCGGAGTCTGTACACACCCCCAGTGAGCGCCGTCGACGATAAATAAATAGGGATAGCTCGGGCTGCGCGCCGCAGTGGGTACGGGAATGTACCATCATATGCATTGCATTATATTCATGTATTTGTATCTATACTGTTGTTTAGCTGCTCAGTTCCATATGTTGCTGCATATTTGGATTTTAGCTTACTTTGTGTATTTACTAAGTTTTCTTATCTTCGGACTGTAGTTACTTTTATTACTCACTGGGTCGGAGTACTCACATTACTCCCTGCACCATGTGTGCAGATACAGGCAGAGCTGAGTTCGCTCATGAGCGCTGATTCTTTCCAGGCCAGGCGGTGACTAGGAGTAACGAGGTAGTTGTTGACGTCCGCAACCCCGTTTTCTCCCTTATCTTTGTTATTTATGATAATTCTAGACTTTGTAAAATATTAGTAAACTTTGTAGTAGCTCATGACTTGTGACACCCCGATTTCGGGCTGAGTTGGGATGGTTTTCCTTGTTCTATCACGTTTATTTCGCATTTAAGATTATATTGCCCATGATTTAGACTTATTCCTGCTAAGTAATTATAAAGAGATGTACTGTTTTGTTGATTGGCTGGCCTTGTCCTCACGAGAGGCGCCATCACGACCGGGTTGGGATTTTGGGTCGTGACAAAATTACCATTAATTACAGAAAAACCCACTAAACTTACCATTTCCGGCGCCGCCGGCAGCGTTGCGGCCATTATCAGAAGCAGCCATTTCTGTACACATACTTCTCAACACAAATCTTTCATTCTCCAAGCACAAAACTTCCTCTCTCAATATATCAACAACTGTTATTTATATATCTTCAACGATATTTGGGGGTGAAGTGATAGTGTGAGGAGACAAAAGAGCTTATTAATGAAGAAAGCCTTTCGTCATTTTAACCATGGTTAAATTTTAACTAGTGTTTTGAAAACCGGCTACAGCCCGTGGAGTTCTGTTTTTTAACCGGTTGAGAAGACAGTGGAGGAGGGGGGGGGGGGCAATTAATAAAAGCGTTTTAACGGCGTGAGACGTTCGCCGTTAGGTGCTGTCGAATGTCCATTGGTTTACAGTTAACGACGTCCGACTTTGACGTTAATAGAAAGTTGTTCTGTTTTACGAGAAGTGGCCCTGTCGTACTATTAACGGACAGAGTAGGATGGTGGGATTTTTCCCTTTTTAAAATTTTTTTTGGGTTTCACACCCAGTGCCGGTACACATATATTTGAATTCGCGTCGCGTAGGGCCCCATTTGATGGGAAGAGTTTTCTATCAATAATTTTTTCATACTCAGGGTTCGAACCCGAGACCTCTAGTTAAGGGAAGAGTAGTCACATCCGTTGTACCACATCCTTCGGTGATAATATACATATAAGTTGCACGTATATGTTTATATCAAATTTAAATATAAGAAAAATATATTAAAAATTTAGAAACTTTAACTTAAACATGTCATAATATTTATAATCAACCCTTAAATATCTCGTGCAATCAATCATTGATATTTGCATTAGAGTAGACTACTTCCATATGTGGCCCTTCCCGGACCGTTCGTGAACGCAAGTTGTGTCATGCACCTGCCCTTTTTTATTTCTAGTTGTTTGACTCAAAAGATATCGGAACATTTCTGAATAAATCAATCAAAGAAAATAAAAGGGTAAATCTTAGCTAAGTTTAATAATCCCTGAACGAAAGACATACAAGGAGGATACAAAGGATAAGATTTCTTTATCTTGTTCAGATGAACCCTTGAACAATCAAGGCCTCAATTGTTTATGTAAGCAAGTGTTATAGCAAGTGTTATAAGTTAGGGAAATGCCCAGAGAGCTTACAATGTTGTTTTACGCTCTATTTATAAGGGACAGACCCCTTCTAAGCCTTAGAAGACAAATCGTAGGGGATATTCGATAGAATATTCTTAATGTCCCCTAGTAGGCCTACACTGCTGCAAAAGTCGTACATTGTCTTGCTCGCCTGTATGTCGTCCCCTGCAGGATGCCGAGTTATGAGAATTTCGTCGTTTGTCATACCTATCAATGGTCGTGGTTGTTCAAATTTTGACTCATACAGTTAGTCCCTCCGCTTGCCGAGGTTGCAACTTGGTGCGCCTTCGATAAGCGGACACCACGCGTTCTTATGGAGAAATTTGATCCTACGAGGCATTACGGCTTGGCCAATAACAAGCGGTCAACGTGCTCAGCAAGGCAGCAGGTGTGAGCACGTGATTTTTGTTTCGCACGACAATCGCTCCAAAAGAAATAAAAAATAATAATAATTGGCCCTGCTGTACAATTTTCGGATTTCTGTGCGGCACTTTGTTGATTTATTTGTGACTTTTGCCCATTTTTATTTTTTCTTATTTATTTATTTATTTAAAACAAAATACAAAATGTGTGTGTCATGCATAATCTGAACCGTAACGTGGTTGTTAAATAGAAAGGCATAAAACGGGCATCTTTGTCCGTGATTTTGTTTTGTTTGATTTTACTTGTTTTGAAATATTTTTAGTGTGTGTGCAAATAATTGTATTGAGTGTGTATTTAATTTTTATTTTTGATTTTTTGCTTAGTTTTGTTTTTAAAATAAATAAGGAAAAGAAATAAAAATAATAATAATAAAAAAAAAGGTCCCTTCTTCTTCCGGATTGGGCCAATTTATTAAAATTGGCCCAAACAAACAATACCCAAACCAGGCCTGCCCGGTCCAGTCCAGCTGATGCCCAGAGAGTCCAAACGACGTCGTATTGATCCAGGTTGATCTGGGCCGTTGATCTCAGATTGATCAACGGCCAAGATCACCTCCCCATAACCCACTAATGGCCCCGACCCGTTTTCACCCGGACCAACCCAAACCCTTTACCCTCAAAACGACACCGTTCCACTTAAGCCCTCAGATCCAGACCGTAGATCTAGATTGATCTAACGGTTGAGATCCGCCCACCCACTAACTATATAAACCCTTTAGCATACCCTGCCCCCCCTAGCCAACACCCCTGCCTTCGTCTTCACCAAACCTGTCCCCTTCAAACCCTAGCCGCCCCTGTATCCTTCACCATGAAAGCCGGCGGCACGGACGCCGGTGACCTCGCCTTTAACACCATAGAACCCCCTTACCGTCCTGAACCCAAACCTATCAACCACACACCTCGAATCCTATCCCACCTTCTCGAATCTTCATTTGAAGATTCGAGTCGGAACCCGATTTACACCAACCGACCCCAGCTTCACACCAGACACTCCCCAGACCCTCCTCGTGACCAAATCATACTTGGTTTGGTCCGAATCTGATCAGGGAAGCATGAATCCCAGATCTGAGTCTTGGAACTTTGTAGTTCTTCGTCACTGGTTCAACCGAAGATATTAAGGTCTAATAGACTTTAATCAAAGTGTTTCTCATCTGAGAAACACTTCGATTAAAGTCCGTTCAGCCTTAAGAAAGGCCTGACCGAGTCCGAGTTAAGGTTTTGATCTTTTACGGTTTAAGGTGAGTTCTTTCTTTTCTTATTTGTTTTGGTTCATTTGTTTGTTGTAAGGGTCTGTTCATGTGCTGTTTGTGTCCTTGACTTTTATCAACTGTGCCTTGACCACTTTGCCTGAACTTCTGTTGTTTGATTAAGCCCTTCCATTTGTTCTGATATTGTGTATGAAAGTGTTGTGCAATTAGCTGATTTTCAATTTGGACTGACTAGTTGACTCCTCGAGTGTAATTCTGTTTAGTCAGTATAATTCGAATCATGCATCGATACTGTTTAAATGTCTGATTTTTGGCTACGATTGTGTATGTTAATGCTAATATAGTCGAGTCGACATATGTCGTCAATTAGTTTCAGCTGTCCGAACAATAACAAATCGACTTACTTCTGCTAAGCATTTGTTGAATCAATTAAGAACCAATTTTGTTTACTTATAGCTGTTGATTTGGATCAGTAATGTAAAAGGGATGTTTGGTTTAAACTCTGAATTGGAGGGCATGTGCACTCGTGCACAGCATGTGCATTGGTGCACCTCATGTGCCTTGTGCACAACCTGTGGCTTGCATTAAAGGTCTTTGTTAAGTTTTAAATAATTTGACAGCATATGCTGTCAGATACATTCTGCTGCCCATACTCTACTTTAACCTCAAAAAATAATAAATATTACTTAAAGTGAGTCTGCCATGGAATATCATGGGTTTTGTTCATACTTAATTAGCCAATTGGAATCTGAAAATGAAAGGCACATGGGAGGGGTACTGTGATATTCTAAACAGGCTGTTAAAAGGGGTAGTATTAAGGCTTATAAATAGAGGGAGGACATCTGATAGAGAGATAGACAGAGATATACACACGGACCCTAAGAGAGAGAAAAATTAGAGGAGGGGAATACACACACTGTGAGGAAAAGGAGGAAGAAAAAGAAAAGGGAGATCTGATAATAGGGACATACAGACATAGAGGGATACCTAGACTGAGAGGATTGAAAAGGGATAGAACTGATTTTAGGAAAACACAGATAGAGAGAGGTTAAGAGATAGAAAGTATACAATCAACAATCAGAAACTGTTGCTTCCTATTGTTATTTGGGTTTCAGTTGTTCAACTTGTTCAATCAATTCTGATTCTTTGAAGTTCCAGTTGTGTCTACTAGTCGAGTGTTTTCATTGGTTTACTACTGGTTTGGTCTTCCTGGAGTTCTGATTTTACTCCACTGGGTGTTGCTGTCATTTGGCTACTTCTTTCTATCGGCCATAGTTGCATTTCTGCACTCGAGCCTGTTCTTGCTGTGTTGCTTTGTTTGCTGCTATCCTGTCCTGCTGCTACTGTTAATTCTGTTTCTTGCTGCTGCTGATTCCCCCATCTTCTTCCTCTTCTCCTTTGCATTTTTCAGTATTTCCAGGTACACATCTCAAGTCTCACATTGGTGTAGCTGATTGTAACATTGAAAAGCATGAATAGAAAGATTTGAAGGAGTTACAATCGCCTGTTATTTACTGACTGCCTTTTCATAAATGTTGTTAAGTTGTGTAAATTTCAGTTTATAGCTAATAGAGAATACATTAGTAAGTCTGTACTTAAGTAAAGTTTATGTTAATCTGAAACTGCAATATTTGATTCGTCTAGTAGCATACAGGATGTAAATACAGTCCATGGAATGTGATACTACTTATACAATTGTTAAACTTAGATTCATTTTTTTAGCATGCTTGAATAGGTAGGGGCAAATGGCTGTTAAATCTAGCCAAATATAATACAGTTTTGAATCATCCAGTTTCGATTCCTTTAGGCAGTTTATAGGACTAGTTTTGAACATCATCAGCTACATCTTTTAATAAGAAACTCCCTTAATCCTGTTTAAGCGATTTGGTTTGAATTCGACTTAAGGATGTTGTTCGGATTTAAGTATTGCATTTCATCAACCTCATATGTAATCTCTTTGTTCGACCAAAGCATTTTCGTAAGGCATGACGTCTTTTCACTTTATAAGTAATTAATCAGAAATTGATAGGAGTCTGGTTTAGGCCAAAGCATATACTTCAATTAGCATACATTTTTCTTTCTTCTATCTCTGGAAACAAAATAATAGAAATGTAGTCACTGTAGGATACCATTTTAAAATAATGAGACGAGCCTCGCCAAATAAAAATGTAAATTGCGGGGCCCTCAATAATTGATCATAATAAATATTTTAGAATTCAGACTAGGCCGTTTAGTGAATCTCACGGCCTTCCACCAAATAATAACGTGCTAGACTCTTCAGGCACGGTTTAAGTAAATTATATTCTTAAATTCGGGTGCACATTGATGTGACCCAAATCCAAATCTCAACAAAGTCAAAATGTGTTGACGATCACGGGCGCATTGATTGTGACGTGGTTCGAGATGCATTTTCACGACGTTGCAATTCTATAAAAATAAGTGATAATGATAAAAGCGGTTTTAAGTTTAATAAAAGCACGTAAGTCATAACATGTATTTAAATCAGATATTTAGCCTTTATAACAATTTAAGCGACCGTGCTAGAACCACGGGATTCGAGGGTGCCTAACACCTTCCCTCGGGTCAACAGAATTCCTTACTTAGAATTTCTGGTTCGCAGACTTCATTTGGAAAAGTCGAAAATTTCCTCGATTTGGGATTCAAGATAAACCGGTGACTTGGGACACCAAAAGCCAAACCTTTCCCAAGTGGCGACTCTGAATTAAATAAATAATCCCATTTCGAATATTGTCACTTAAATTGGAAAAACTCCACCCGCGCATCTTACCCTTCGGGGCCGGGCACGCAAAAAGGAGGTGTGACAGCTCTGGCGACTCTGCTGGGGATTACCCAGAACCACTGGTTCAGGGTTCAAGAATTCGAGCTTAGAATAATTGTTATATTTGGCTTTATTATCTGATATTTATTACATGTTTTGATACAACGTGCTGAATGTTGTCTTTTACCGCTTTGATATTATCTGAACTGTATATAAACTGTGCCGAAACCTTTCTCTTCTTACCTCCGGGGAGAAGCTCGCTGGTCGAGACTCCCTATTCTGTTAGTGTCAATACCTGAAATAAGAAAGAGGTCGGACAAGTTACAAAGCCGGACGATCTCGCGGGTCCCCGGTACGTAGCCCCCTCCTCGACTCGAGTTGTCCGCTCGGGTACACAGTCTAGAACAAATACCCAGGTTACGAACCTAGAATAACTTGACTTCATGCCGGATCCCTAGTAGGAACGCTTATTTGCATCATGTTGCATTTGACTTAGGGGACTCAACACAGGGGTTGGGTCCGTCTAGGACAGGCAACCTGAAATGAAAAGGCCACCCTGCTGCATCCTTTTGTTTTGCGCATTTATGTGCTTTGGTTCCGCATGCTGACCGGTTTCTAAAAAAAAAAAGAGGAAATAGCAGCGTAGGGAGATAATTACTTACTTTGGGAAAAATAAAACCAATGTCCAAGTAGTGTCAAAACCTCGCCGGATTTTTTTCTAAAAAAGAATAAAAGCAAAATTTGTTTTCTTAGTTTGAATTATAAAAAAAAAATATACAAAAATTTTCTTTTCATCATTTCCAAAATAAAAAAAAAGGGTATTTATTTAAAAGAAAAAAAAACGGAAATTCATAATTCAAAAAAAAAAAGAGCGTTGTTTCTTTTGTAGTACCCCTTTTTATAAATTCAGGCTAATAGTCCAAATATTTCCAAAAAAAATTAGTGATAAATATTTTCTTTAATCTTTATCTCTTTTCAGAAAAATAACAAAAAATACGTATTCTTGATTTCTAGGTTTATTTGATTTTCTCTATTCACAATGGCCCGAACTACGCCGGTTTGATTCTCACCGAATGTGAGATACGTAGGCAACCCTCGTCGGGTTCAACCCCCATTTTTGCTAAAATAGCCAAAATCAAAAAAAACAAAACAAAAAGAGTCGTAAATAAATCGGGTGACGCTGTCTTGGCATAAATAGCCGAATGTTCCCGAAAGGGACGCCGGAAGGCTGACTTTGCATAAATAGCCACCTTCGGGTCTTATTTAGCATTTTTATCCAGTAGACCCACACAGCCTTAAAATCTTCGTCCCCGAAATGTTTAAAGGCCGTGTTTTAAAACTCGATCCCCTCTGTAAAAAAAAAAATTGAGTCAGTTCGTTTTGTTAAAATCACCTTAATAAATGTGCAGGATGAGCACGATGCAAAATGAACATTTTTCAATAATGACCAAAATCCCTGTCAAGTTACGGCTATGGTGGAATGATCTAGGTGTTGAAGGACAAAATGAGGTTAAGAAATATCTGAAAGGTCTTGTGGGTTTGTTGGAAATCCAGCCTCGGGGAGATATCATAAGAGCTTTGGTTACCTATTGGGACCCGGCGCACAATGTTTTCCATTTCTCTGATTTTGAACTCACCCCGACTTTGGAAGAAATGGCCGGATACATCGGGAATACTGAACTTCCCTTAACGGAAAAATACTTGGTCGCCCCAAGAGTCGTCACGGTACATCGGTTCCTGGATTCATTGAAAATACCTAGAACAGTCCACAACCCGGATCTGGCAGCCGGATTTTGTACTCCATGCTTCATATATGATAGGTACGGTCACGAGGGGGGATTCAATAATCCAATCAACAAACTGTGCAGCAAAAGAGTTCGTCAGAAGTGGGACGAGCACAGACGGGTAGCGTTCATGATAATGTTCCTGGGCCTCCTGGTATTTCCAAGGAAAGATGGAAATATTGATTTGAAGATATCTGGGGTCGTCAGCACTTTACTCACGCAAAGTGACAGTACTCTCGCGCCTATGGTGGTATCTGACATCTTTCGAGCTCTTACAACTTGTAAAGCTGGGGGAGATTTCTTCGAAGGTTGTAACTTTTTCCTACAGATATGGATGACTGAGCACCTCTGCCATCATTCCGAGATTTTGAGCCATGGTTCCCCGGAAAAGACCTGCATAGAAGAATCTTACACGAGAACCAAAGAGATCATTTTGCCCAAAGGAGTCTTGGCATGGACTTCATTCTTTCAAGCTCTTACGGCCAGCCAAATACAGTGGACGTTGGGATGGTTGCCTGTTGATGAGATCCTATATATGTCTGCAGCTAAAACTCATTTCTTGCTGATGGGGCTTAAGAGCATTCAACCTTACGCACCCTGCCGAGTTTTGAGACAGTTCGGAAGATGCCAGACAGTACCTCATGAGGAAGATCTTAGCGCTCAAGCAGTTGAGATAAGTCCTAACGGACAATTCCCAGAAGCAAAGATTCGCCAAATCTGGAGTGAGTGTCAATATTTGAAATCAGATACTCGCGTACGGGATCGAGCCAAAGGAGAGACGGCGCCAGGTTACCTTGCATAGTATAGAAGGGAATTCGAGCATGAAAGGCCGGCTAAGAGACCCCACATCCGGAATTTTACCGAATCATCACAAAGGCAGTGGGATTGGTTAGCAAAGGAAAGAGGCTATTGCGCCGAAATCAGCAGGTTAAAGCAACAAGTGGAAAGCTTGAAATATGAACACAACGTGCAAGCTGCTACCGATCTAGGAGAGCGGAACAGGTTAATTCAAGAAAATGAAATGCTCATAGCCCAGATCAAACAGATAAGGGTGGATGCGGATAAACAACCAAGGCGTCGATCAGACGAGCAGCTGATAAAAAGGCAAAAAGGTGAAATCAGGGAATGGCAAGATGGTTTGGAGGAATCTGAAAACATCATAGCAGAGCTCAGGGCACAGTGGGATGCAAGAGCAGATGAGCATCGCCGGTACCTGAATCAATTGGAAGGCAACCACGAGAAGACTGTGGCTAAAGTAAAGAGAGAGATGGCTGCACTTGAGATCAAAACAGCTAGTCAGGCCAAGGATTTCCAAATTGAGAGCAGATACTGTTACGACTCAATGGCCCAGATGAAGTTGGAAGTACGGCAACTGAAGCATCAGCATATACAGGATACTCAAGTATTCAAGATATGTAGCGATCAGATAAAACGCCTACTCGTAGAGAAGAAGCAAACCAGAGATAGGATCAAGGCCATTGCCCATGCCATCACCAGACGATGTCTACGATGTGAGAACATGTCCAGCGTTACCGTCCTCTCGGCAGTGATGGGTTATGTCAAGCAGACTATGCATGAGCTGGAGCAACTTGAGAGGGATCTCACGCCTAGGACTGCGGCAAGGCCGAACGATGCCCCGCGGAAACCAATTTTCAAAACCATAATGCACTCATAAGTCAAATCTGTATCTTAGCATCTTCTGCTTGTTTTTCCATCAGGGTGATTTTTAGTCTATTTCGAGTCTAGGTTTATTTTCGAGGTTCGCTTTTTCTTTTTGCAAAATGTAGTTTGTAATAGACCATCTCAACAATAAAGAGGTTGCTTCTTTTACGCTCATTTGTGTTTTTCGAACTACGTAATGATCTCATTCACGTAGGCATCGTGATACGTAGGCAATCCTCATCGGATCCGGTCGCATTTCTTTTACTGCAAAAATAAAAAAAAAAATAATAAAAGAAAAACAAAAGAAAAAAGAGGGGGAAAAACTAATAAATGCCGGAATGACGCATGCTCTCGTAGCAAACATATAGTAATCCACTTAACTGTATAGGTGCATCATGTCCAACGTGAGATTAACTATCTGTTATTTGCTGCAAATTAACCGTGCGTTTGTCGATGAGTTTCCAGGGTTTTCGAAAAGACGGTTGGTTTGGTGAAAGTCTGGCCTCGCACTCATACTTCACGAGGTCAAGGAGAAGTGTTCAACTACCTGTTGTTAGGACCAGAAGCAGTACTCACACTTACTTCACCAGGTCAAAAGGAAGTGTGGAAATGTCTTCAGAAATTCCATTGCAAACAATCCCTGTTTCCGAGGAAAGCTCGATCTCAGCCGTCCTCACACCTGAATCCGCAACTGCGGAGGAAAATAGAATCCTACGGCTCCGCATGTTGGAAATGCTGGACGATTGGAATAATGGGAAAGAGCCGCCAAGTGTCGTCCCCGGATTCCCTGAATTATTCTCCAGGTCAAGTGGAACGTCTAATGTCCCCATAAATTATCCTGCTACCCCATTTGGGTACCCAGCCACCTCCGCCTTCTCTGCTGGATCACCTTCTGAGCCTCATCCCCGAATGTCATCCACTGATGCAAGCATGAACATCTTTACTGCATCGCCTTGCCCGATTACGGCACAGCCTACCACGTACAAACCAAGCTTTGACTCATCCTCTTTTACATTCCAAGCACCATCGTTCTCAATGGAACCAACTAGGTTCGCCACCAGTACTAATCCTCTACCGCCTCAGTGCGAGCTTGCACCCGGGCAGGATCAGAACCCCAGAATTGCAGAACAAAATGAGATTGCCAAGAGAATGAGAAGCCTTGAACAAAGTTTGAAGAATATGCAAGGATTGAGCGGACAAAAGAGCGTCTCTTACGCCGACCTGTGCATGTTCCCTCACGTGCACCTGCCAACGGGTTTCAAGACCCCCAAGTTTGAGAAATACGATGGGCACGGTGACCCCATTGCACATCTTAAGAAATACTGCAACCAATTGCGGGGAGCCGGCGGAAAAGAAGAACTGCTAATGGCATATTTTGGGGAAAGTCTAGTAGGGATAGCTTCAGAATGGTATATGGATCAGGAAATGTCCCGATGGCATATATGGGATGATCTCGCCAGAGATTTTGTAAAACAATTCCAGTATAACATCGACATTGCGCCAGACCGAAACTCTCTGTCGAATTTAAAGAAGAAACCTTCTGAAAGCTTTAGAGAGTATGCTATTAAGTGGCGTGAGCAGGCGTCGAGAGTGAAGCCTCCCATGGATGAAGTGGAAATGGTCACTACCTTTCTCCAGGCTCAAGAGTCTGACTATTTCCAAAACATGATGTCAGCCATGGGTAAGCCATTCGCGGAAGCGATCAAGATTGGAGAGATGGTGGAAAATGGTTTGAAAACAGGTAGGATTCTGAGTCAAGCAGCCATAAGGGCAACCTCCCAGGCCGTCCAAAGCGGGTCCGGAGGAACGACGAGGGGGAAGAAGAAGGAAGAAATGACTATGGCAGCCTCTGAAGCAAGGGAGTATCGTCATCCCAGGCCCCATTTTCCGGAAAGAGCCCCACAACACTACTACCCCCACTCAAATTTGGCATATGCTCATCAACCTTATATGGTCATGAATGCCCAACCTTATAACCATCCACCACAACAAGCCAACCGAGGCCCAGCTCCACCTCCCAGAAATCAGCCTCCTTACCGCAACCACTATAACCCACAACCCCCGCAGAATAACTACCGCCCCCAGGAGCCACCTCGACGGCGGACTTTCACGCCCATCGGTGAACAATACTCTACTTTGTTCCCTAAGCTAGTCCAGTTGGGTTTCTTGCAACCAATTCCCCAAACGAGGCAAAACCCAACATCACCTTCTTACAAAGCCGGAGTCAGATGCGCCTATCATTCAGGGGCCGAGGGACATGATACAAATGACTGCTGGTCGTTGAAAAGAGTGGTCGAAAATTTGATAGAGCAAGGGAAAATAGTGCTAAGGGACGAGGAGATCCCGAACGTAACTAACAAACCATTACCTGCTCACAATAATGGGCCGCTGATCGGAATGATTTGTGAAGACAAAGAGTTCGATCCTGCTTTAAAAGCTATAATTGCCATTGTCGACATGGGGAAGAGGCCCGAAATGGACCAGAAACTAGAAAAGGAGGAAGAGGTCAAGGCTACAAAAAGCAAGCCTGAAAAGAAGGTAGAGAAGAAAGTGGTATCTGTAAAAAATGAAGTTCTTTACATACCACGAGGTCGAGCTGAGAAGACGCAGAACTTCGGGATCAAAAAGACAAAACCTATGTACGTACCGAGAGGGGCCTATGTGGTCTGGGGGACGATTCAACCACCTCGGCTGAATGAGCCAGTGGTTATCGGACGCGTGCCACAAAAGCCAATGACCAACCCGTCCACAGTGCCGTGGAATTATCAAAAGACTTTGGTGATGTACAAAGGTAAAGAGGTCATGGGAGAACTTCCAGAAAATACTTTCATTGGAAGGTATTCAAATACCCAAGAACTGAACAACGCCACACAAAGGCGCTTCCCTCCAAAGAAGCCCGTAAGTGTTGAAGAAGCGGAAGTGTTCCTCCAACAAATGAGAATGCCGGATTACGAAGTGATAGATCAGTTGCGCAAGTACCCTGAGCAAGTATCCATGCTGTCATTATTGATGAGGTCGACCGAGCATCAAAAGATCCTACTGAAAACCCTGAATGAAGCATATGTACCGGTTGAAACCTCGGTGGAACAACTAGAGCGGATGACAGAAAGATTCTTCGCCGTTAACCAAATCTCTTTCAGCAAGAATGATTTACCCCCGGAAGGAGCAGCACACAACAAGGCTTTGCATTTAACAGTTAAATGCGAGGACTACTATGTCAAGCGGGTAATGTTGGATGGGGGATCAGGTGTTGACATTTGCCCGCTTTCCACGCTACAAAGGATGGAAATTGGGACCGGAAGAATCCGACCCAACAATATCTGCGTAAGAGCTTTCGACGGCATCAAGAGAGACACCATGGGAGAAATAGACCTGTTGTTGGTCATAGGACCAGTCAAATTTCAAGTAACCTTCCAGGTGATCGACATGGATACATCCTACAATTTTCTCCTTGGCAGACCTTGGATTCATGCGGCAGGAGCCGTGCCTTCCACTCTTCACCAGATGGTGAAGTTCGAGTACGAAGACCGAGAGATCGTGGTCCATGGGGAAGATGAGCATGCCATTTACCGGGACCCATCCATCCCGTATCTTGAACCGAGAGAAGGAAGCGAACACACGGTCTATCAAGCTTTTGGGATTGTACGGGCGGAGCGGCACGAAGAGGGAATACCCTGCCCCCAGCCTTTCTTGTCTAACGCCTCGGTCATGGTGGCCAAAGAGATGATCCGGCATGGATTTAGGCCAGGGAAGGGACTTGGACGAACCCTTCAGGGAATAACAGAACCCATTACTTTGCCAGTCATCAAGAAACCTTTTGGACTAGGTTTCAAACCTACTCCAGCAGACGAAGAGTGGGCAAAGAAAAGGAGAAATGAGGGTTGGAAGTTACCTCAACCACTGCCGGATTTATATGCAACTTTCATCAGGCCAAGGTACGTTGAAGAAGAAGATGATGAGGTCTTCACAGCTGAGGAAATCGAGGAGATATGTGGGGTAATGAGGGAAATGCTCTACGAGGTCCACATGGTTCAACCGGGTGAAGGCACAAGCACTGCTGAGATGATGTACATGGGGCCAAACGCCAAACTCCAAAACTGGGAGACCACGCCATTCCCGATTAGACGGAAGTCCGGGTAGACCTGTCCTGCCACCTTTCCTGTGTCACAAGTTATCTCCAGGACATGACTTGAGCGTTTTCTTCCTTTCAATTGTTGTTTTGAATTCCTAAGTTGTAAACATCGTTGTCTTCCAACTTTCCAAAGAAAAATAATAAAAAAATCATCATTGCTTTCCCATTCTTTCTTTTGTTCTAATTTTTGTTATTTTTCTTTTTTTTATCTTTCTTTTCAGTCATAATAATGTGGCTTTAAATATGACATGCTTGCGGACTTCACGCCCAGATCACAATGAGCTATTTAACTACGAATTAATGAACCCAGAACCAGAATATGATGCGGAAGAGGCTTTTAGGGAGATAAACCGAGAGTTGGAATATTTCGAGAATAAACCTAAGCCAAATCTGAATGACACTGAACCGGTAAACTTAGGAACCCCGGAAGAAGTCCGGGAGACCAAGATAAGCATTCACACGGACAAGGAAACGCGAGAGGCGATAATTCAACTTCTTTTTGAATTTAAAGATGTGTTTGCTTGGTCATATGATGACATGCCGGGGCTAGGTGTTGATCTAGTGGTTCATAAATTGCCGATTCATCCTGACTGTCCCCCAGTTCAACAAAAGCAACGAAAGTTCAAAACTGAGGTCAGTGACAAGATTAAAGAGGAGATCACCAAACAACTGAAAACGGGAGTGATTCGGGTAGTCCAATATACAACATGGTTGGCAAATGTGGTTCCAGTACCAAAAAAGGACGGGAAAACTCGAGTATGTGTAGATTACCGAGATCTGAACAGAGCAAGTCCTAAAGATAATTTCCCGCTGCCCAACATCCACATCCTCGTTGATAATTGCGCCAAACACGAGATACAGTCTTTTGTAGATTGTTATGCTGGGTATCATCAGGTATTGATGGATGAAGAGGACGCCGAGAAAACTGCCTTCACCACGCCTTGGGGCACCTACTGTTACCGGGTCATGCCATTTGGTTTGAAGAATGCTGGGGCTACTTACATGAGGGCCATGACTGCCATTTTCCATGACATGATGCATCAGGAAATAGAGGTGTACGTGGATGACGTGATAGTCAAGTCCAGGACGCAGGATAATCACATCCAAGACTTGAGGAAATTCTTCGAGAGGCTAAGGAAGTATGACTTGAAGCTAAACCCAGCCAAATGTGCTTTCGGAGTTCCGTCGGGCAAACTTTTGGGCTTCATCGTAAGCAGGAGAGGTATCGAGCTAGATCCAACTAAGATAAAATCCATCAGAGATCTGCCTCCCCCAAGAACAAAGAAAGACGTGATGAGTCTTTTGGGCAGGTTGAACTACATCAGTCGGTTTATTGCCCAGCTGACAAGCACGTGTGAGCCCATATTCAAGCTGTTAAGGAAAGATGCGGCGATTAAGTGGACAACTGAGTGTCAAGAAGCCTTTGATAAAGTCAAAGAATACCTTTCGAATCCCCCGGTCTTGGTCCCTCCAGAACCGGGAAGGCCACTTTTCTTATATCTAACAGTCTTGGAGAACTCTTTTGGCTGCGTCCTCGGGCAACACGACGTAACCGGAAAGAAGGAGCAAGAAATCTACTACTTGAGCAAGAAATTCACCGGCTACGAGGCCAAATACACACTGTTGGAAAGGACATGTTGCGCTCTCACATGGGTTGCTCAAAAGCTGAGACATTATCTCCAATCCCACACTACGTTCCTCATAAGCAGGTTGGATCCTTTGAAGTATATATTTCAGAAACCAATGCCTACTGGGAGATTGGCTAAATGGCAAATCTTGCTTACGGAATTCGACATAGTTTATGTCACTCGCACGACAATGAAAGCCCAGGCGTTAGCAGATCATTTGGCCGAAAATCCGGTCGATGAGGAATACCAGCCATTGGATACCTACTTTCTAGATGAAGAAGTAAACACTGTAGAAGTAATCTCGGAGGAAGCTCATGTTTGGAAAATGTTCTTTGACGGAGCCGTAAACGCCAAGGGTGTAGGGATTGGGGCAATTTTGATCTCGCCTTCCGGTCAGCATTATCCCGCCATAGCTAGACTTCGTTTCTTTTGCACAAATAATACAGCTGAGTATGAAGCCTGCATTATGGGCATGCATATGGCAATCGATCAGGATGTCGAAGACTTACTGATTATGGGAGATTCTGACCTGATCATCCGGCAAGCTCAAGGCGAATGGGAAACTCGGGATGTCAAACTTATCCCATACCGACAACATGTGGAGGACCTCAGCAAGCGCTTTACATCAATAGAATTCAGGTACATTCCGAGGTGTCACAATGAACTGGCAGATGCACTTGCTACTTTGGCTTCAATGCTACCCTACCCGGGCAACGCCCACGTCGATCCTTTGGAAATCCAAATCAAGGAAAGACACGGTTACTGCAGTGTAATCGAGGCGGGATCAAATACGCAGCCTTGGTACCATGACATCAAGAGGTTCCTGAAGACGCAAGAATACCCCGAGCACGCTACTGGAGATCAAAAGAGGACCATTAGGCGACATGCAAGTGGTTTCTTTTTGAGCGGTGAATTGTTATATAAGAGGACCCCGGACCTCAATCTCCTAAGATGTGTCGATATCGAGGAAGCGAGAAAGATCATGCACGAAGTACACGCAGGTGTGTGCGGACCTCACATGAACGGGTATGTCTTAGCGAAGAAAATCCTTAGAGCAGGTTATTACTGGATGACCATGGAAAAGGATTGCTTTAGCTTCGTTCGGAAATGTCATCAGTGTCAGGTGCACGGTGATTTGATTCATGCACCTCCCACGGAACTGCATCCCATGTCCGCACCTTGGCCATTTGTCGCTTGGGGCATGGACGTCATTGGACCAATTGAACCAAAGGCTTCGAATGGACACAGGTTTATACTGGTTGCCATCGATTACTTCACAAAATGGGTAGAAGCTGTCACTCTCAAGTCGGTCACTAAGAAAGCTGTGGTGGATTTTGTACACTCAAATCTTATCTGTCGCTTCGGTATTCCTGCGACTATCATTACAGATAACGCAGCAAACTTGAACAGTCACTTGATGGGAGATGTATGCGAGCAATTCAAGATAACGCATAGGAATTCCACTCCTTATCGGCCAAAAGCCAATGGTGCCGTGGAAGCGGCAAACAAAAACATCAAGAAGATTTTGAGGAAAACGATCCAAATTTCCCGACAGTGGCATGAGCAGTTACCTTTTGCATTATTGGGGTACCGCACTACGGTACGCACATCGGTGGGAGCGACTCCTTATCTTTTGGTTTATGGGATCGAGGCTGTAATACCGGCAGAGGTAGAAATTCCTTCGCTTCGAATCATTGTCGAAGCAGAAATCGAGGACAGCGAGTGGGTCAAGACTCGGTTAGAGCAATTGACGTTGATTGATGAAAAGCGAATGGCCGCAGTTTGTCACGGACAGTTATACCAACGAAGGATGGCCCGTGCTTACAACAAGAAAGTCCGACCCCGGAATTTCGAAGTAGGTCAGCTGGTACTGAGGCGTATTCTGCCGCATCATGAGGAAGCAAAAGGGAAGTTTGCTCCGAATTGGAAAGACCCATACATCGTAAGGAAGATATTGCCAAGAGGAGCATTGTATCTAGGTGATATCGAAGGAAATGACCCCGACACAGCAGTAAATGCAGATGCAGTCAAGAGGTACTACGTCTAAATCATACTCCAGTGGTCCTGACACGTTTGAAAATGGCGAAGGTTTTATTCCCCACTACTCCCCAAACACTACCCAATTCTCTCTACCAACTTTTGAGCCGCTTACAAAACAAAAACAAAAAAAAACAAAAAAACAAAGCATTGATTGATGCCTGAACTACGTTTGACTTGATTCCGAAAGGATACGTAGGCAGCCTCTCCCTGAGGTTCAGTCACACCAACAATAAAATCCCATTCACCCTGAAATTGAAACCGGGGCACGTCGAGCAGTTTAGAAGTTAGTATCAGCTACCTCTCTTTACCAAGTACAAGCCTTCAAATCAATTACCAAAGATAGTGGGAAACCAATAAGCATCACAAATGGAAACCGGCACACCCTGAGTTGAGAGAAATAAAATGAGAGAGCCTCGGCGGTGAAAACCTTCGGGCACCACGAGGCGACGGGAGAAGAGAAACCAAAATGAGAGAGCTTGTTTAGTAAAAAACTCACAAAGAGTGCTATCAAGCGATGACAGGAAGAGAAATGAGAGAGGTCAGCCAGCGAAAACCCGCAAAGGGCGCTGTTGGCCGAAAAAGAATGACTCCACCCCAAGAAGGTTTCGGCAAGGTGCCACCGGTTTGGAATCACATATCCGTTCTGGTTCAGGAAAACGCAAGTTCTTAAAAGGTCAGACGTCCAGTCCAAAGAGCATGTCATGTCATTTAAAGTCAGCGTTATCTTCCTCAGATAAGTCTTTCTCGTCCCGAAAAGGACACTCCTTTCCTGAAGTTTGTTTTCTCCTTTCTTTGTTTCTTTTCGAATCTTTTTTATGTCTTAACCCCAAGTTCAAGATACACCGGAAAGGGCAGGTGGCAGGTTTTTTATGTCTTAACGCCATTTTGTCCCCAGCCATCAGCATTAGGGTTTTAAACCCTAAACTGAATTTTTCCTTTAGTCAGCATTAGGGTTTTAAACCCTAAACTGAATTTTTCTTTTAGTCAGCATTAGGGTTTTAAACCCTAAACTGAACTTTTCCCATTCAGCCAGCATTAGGGTTTTAAAACCCTAAACTGAGCTTTTCCATGCAATCAGCATTAGGGTTTTAAACCCTAAACTGAATTTTCCTTTCAGCCAGCATTAGGGTTTTAAACCCTAAACTGAGCTTTTCCATGCAATCAGCATTAGGGTTTTAAACCCTAAACTGAATTTTCCTTTTAGTCAGCATTAGAGTTTTAAACCCTAAACTGAACTTTTTCCCTTTCAGCCAGCATTAGGGTTTTAAACCCTAAACTGAGCTTTTCCATGCAATCAGCATTAGGGTTTTAAACCCTAAACTGAATTTTCCTTTCAGCCAGCATTAGGGTTTTAAACCCTAAACTGAGCTTTTCCATGCAATCAGCATTAGGGTTTTAAACCCTAAACTGAATTTTCCTTTTAGTCAGCATTAGGGTTTTAAACCCTAAACTGAACTTTTCCATTCAGCCAGCATTAGGGTTTTAAACCCTAAACTGAGCTTTTCCTTTTAGTCAGCATTAGGGTTTTAAACCCTAAACTGAACTTTTTCCTTTCAGCCAGCATTAGGGTTTTAAACCCTAAACTGAGCTTTTCCTTTTAGTCAGCATTAGGGTTTTAAACCCTAAACTGAACTTTTTCCTTTCAGCCAGCATTAGGGTTTTAAACCCTAAACTGAGCTTTTCCATGCAATCAGCATTAGGGTTTTAAACCCTAAACTGAATTTTCCTTTTAGTCAGCATTAGGGTTTTAAACCCTAAACTGAACTTTTTCCTTTCAGCTAGCATTAGGGTTTTAAACCCTAAACTGAGCTTTTCCATGCAATCAGCATTAGGGTTTTAAACCCTAAACTGAATTTTCCTTTTAGTCAGCATTAGGGTTTTAAACCCTAAACTGAACTTTTTCCTTTCAGCCAGCATTAGGGTTTTAAACCCTAAACTGAGCTTTTCCATGCAATCAACATTAGAGTTTTAAACCCTAAACTGAATTTTCCTTTTAGTCAGCATTAGGGTTTTAAACCCTAAACTGAACTTTTTCCTTTCAGCCAGCATTAGGGTTTTAAACCCTAAACTGAGCTTTTCCATGCAATCAGCATTAGGGTTTTAAACCCTAAACTGAATTTTCCTTTTAGTCAGCATTAGGGTTTTAAACCCTAAACTGAACTTTTTCCTTTCAGCCAGCATTAGGGTTTTAAACCCTAAACTGAGCTTTTCCATGCAATCAGCATTAGGGTTTTAAACCCTAAACTGAATTTTCCTTTTAGTCAGCATTAGGGTTTTAAACCCTAAACTGAACTTTTTCCTTTCAGCCAGCATTAGGGTTTTAATCCCTAAACTGAGCTTTTCCATGCAATCAGCATTAGGGTTTTAAACCCTAAACTGAATTTTTCTTTTAGTCAGCATTAGGGTTTTAAACCCTAAACTGAACTTTTTCCATTCGGCCAGCATTAGGGTTTTAAACCCTAAACTGAGCTTTTCCATGCAATCAGCATTAGGGTTTTAAACCCTAAACTGAATTTTTCTTTTAGCCAGCATTAGGGTTTTAAACCCTAAACTGAACTTTTTCCTTTTAGTTAGCATTAGGGTTTTAAACCCTAAACTGAACTTTTTCCTTTCAGCCAGTATTAGGGTTTTAAACCCTAAACTGAGCTTTCCCATGTGATCAGCATTAGGGTTTTAAACCCTAAACTGAATTTTCCTTTTAATCAGCATTAGGGTTTTAAACCCTAAACTGAATCTTTCTTTAGTCAGCATTAGGGTTTTACACCCTAAACTGAATTCTTCCTTTGTTTGGCGTTAGGGTTTTAAACCCTAAACTAAACCTTTCCCCAGCTAGTCGGTATTAGGGCTCCAACCCTGAACTGAGCATGCATATCCTCTTTCATCAATTTTATGAACTTCCTGGCGAATAATTAACGGAATTTTCCTAGTGAAACTGGGGCAGAAAATTTCGTTCGTTTGTTTTCTCCCGCAGGTCTAACCTCGACCCACATGGATCGAAATGACCCCGCGAGATGAGTCCCAGTTCGGAATCAACGAAGAAAAAGAAGAAAAAAGAAAGAAGATGTCCCGAGATATCGGAGTAGATGGAAGGCGGATTGACTCCAACATTTGATTATGGTCCTGAACCCTGCCAATCGCGTCTCACTCAGTATCCCAGAGATTAAACAAGTCGCCGCAACTCGCAAGCATCAAGATTCAGATCGGAGTCTACAAGCAGAATCAGCTAAGACCCAAGATCAAGTCGTAAAAGAATCATAGATAGGAATCTTGTAACTAGCAGTTGACATGCATATAAGTAGTTAGTTCAGTTTCCAATTTTCGTTTGGTTGTAATAAGGCGGTCAGTGACGCAGCAGTGACAACAGCAACAGCAGTAGCAGCAAGCATTGCAATCCCATGGTAGTCCCAGCTACCAAAACTTCTCGAACTACATTGACCTGATTCCTGTTTAGCCCAGGATATGTAGGAAATCTTTGAAGCAAGATTCGGTCAGATCTTTCAAAAACATGCTTCATACGGAGTGGTCCATAGGCAAAAATCGCTCATACACGCTCACTTTATCTTTGCACGAAAACTCTTCGTGTTTCCGAACAAAGAGGGGCAGCTGTGAGCACGTGATTTTTGTTTCGCACGACAATCGCTCCAAAAGAAATAAAAAATAATAATAATTGGCCCTGCTGTACAATTTTCGGATTTCTGTGCGGCACTTTGTTGATTTATTTGTGACTTTTGCCCATTTTTATTTTTTCTTATTTATTTATTTATTTAAAACAAAATACAAAATGTGTGTGTCATGCATAATCTGAACCGTAACGTGGTTGTTAAATAGAAAGGCATAAAACGGGCATCTTTGTCCGTGATTTTGTTTTGTTTGATTTTACTTGTTTTGAAATATTTTTAGTGTGTGTGCAAATAATTGTATTGAGTGTTTATTTAATTTTTATTTTTGATTTTTTGCTTAGTTTTGTTTTTAAAATAAATAAGGAAAAGAAATAAAAATAATAATAAAAAAAAATAAATAAGAAAAGGTCCCTTCTTCTTCCGGATTGGGCCAATTTATTAAAATTGGCCCAAACAAACAATACCCAAACCAGGCCTGCCCGGTCCAGTCCAGCTGATGCCCAGAGAGTCCAAACGACGTCGTATTGATCCAGGTTGATCTGGGCCGTTGATCTCAGATTGATCAACGGCCAAGATCACCTCCCCATAACCCACTAATGGCCCCGACCCGTTTTCACCCGGACCAACCCAAACCCTTTACCCTCAAAACGACACCGTTCCACTTAAGCCCTCAGATCCAGACCGTAGATCTAGATTGATCTAACGGTTGAGATCCGCCCACCCACTAACTATATAAACCCTTTACCATACCCTGCCCCCCTAGCCAACACCCCTGCCTTCGTCTTCACCAAACCTGTCCCCTTCAAACCCTAGCCGCCCCTGTATCCTTCACCATGAAAGCCGGCGGCACGGACGCCGGTGACCTCGCCCTTAACACCATAGAACCCCCTTACCGTCCTGAACCCAAACCTATCAACCACACACCTCGAATCCTATCCCACCTTCTCGAATCTTCATTTGAAGATTCGAGTCGGAACCCGATTTACACCAACCGACCCCAGCTTCACACCAGACACTCCCCAGACCCTCCTCGTGACCAAATCATACTTGGTTTGGTCCGAATCTGATCAGGGAAGCATGAATCCCAGATCTGAGTCTTGGAACTTTGTAGTTCTTCGTCACTGGTTCAACCGAAGAGATTAAGGTCTAATGGACTTTAATCAAAGTGTTTCTCATCTGAGAAACACTTCGATTAAAGTCCGTTCAGCCTTAAGAAAGGCCTGACCGAGTCCGAGTTAAGGTTTTGATCTTTTACGGTTTAAGGTGAGTTCTTTCTTTTCTTATTTGTTTTGGTTCATTTGTTTGTTGTAAGGGTCTGTTTATGTGCTGTTTGTGTCCTTGACTTCTATCAACTGTGCCTTGACCACTTTGCCTGAACTTCTGTTGTTTGATTAAGCCCTTCCATTTGTTCTGATATTGTGTATGAAAGTGTTGTGCAATTAGCTGATTTTCAATTTGGACTGACTAGTTGACTCCTCGAGTGTAATTCTGTTTAGTCAGTATAATTCGAATCATGCATCGATACTGTTTAAATGTCTGATTTTTGGCTACGATTGTGTATGTTAATGCTAATATAGTCGAGTCGACATATGTCGTCAATTAGTTTCAGCTGTCCGAACAATAACAAATCGACTTACTTCTGCTAAGCATTTGTTGAATCAATTAAGAACCAGTTTTGTTTACTTATAGCTGTTGATTTGGATCAGTAATGTAAAAGGGATGTTTGGTTTAAACTCTGAATTGGAGGGCATGTGCACTCGTGCACAGCATGTGCATTGGTGCACCTCATGTGCCTTGTGCACAACCTGTGGCCTGCATTAAAGGTCTTTGTTAAGTTTTAAATAATTTGACAGCATATGCTGTCAGATACATTCTGCTGCCCATACTCTACTTTAACCTCAAAAAATAATAAACATTACTTAAAGTGAGTCTGCCAGGGAATATCATGGGTTTTGTTCATACTTAATTAGCCAATTGGAATCTGAAAATGAAAGGCACATGGGAGGGGTACTGTGATATTCTAAACAGGCTGTTAAAAGGGGTAGTATTAAGGCTTATAAATAGAGGGAGGACATCTGATAGAGAGATAGACAGAGATATACACACGGACCCTAAGAGAGAAAAAAATTAGAGGAGGGGAATACACACACTGTGAGGAAAAGGAGGAAGAAAAAGAAAAGGGAGATCTGATAATAGGGACATACAGACATAGAGGGATACCTAGACTGAGAGGATTGAAAAGGGATAGAACTGATTTTAGGAAAACACAGATAGAGAGAGGTTAAGAGATAGAAAGTATACAATCAACAATCAGAAACTGTTGCTTCCTATTGTTATTTGGGTTTCAGTTGTTCAACTTGTTCAATCAATTCTGATTCTTTGAAGTTCCAGTTGTGTCTACTAGTCGAGTGTTTTCATTGGTTTACTACTGGTTTGGTCTTCCTGGAGTTCTGATTTTACTCCACTGGGTGTTGCTGTCATTTGGCTACTTCTTTCTATCGGCCATAGTTGCATTTCTGCACTCGAGCCTGTTCTTGCTGTGTTGCTTTGTTTGCTGCTATCTTGTCCTGCTGCTACTGTTAATTCTGTTTCTTGCTGCTGCTGACTCCCCCATCTTCTTCCTCTTCTCCTTTGCATTTTTCAGTATTTCCAGGTACACATCTCAAGTCTCACATTGGTGTAGCTGATTGTAACATTGAAAAGCATGAATAGAAAGATTTGAAGGAGTTACAATCGCCTGTTATTTACTGACTGCCTTTTCATAAATGTTGTTAAGTTGTGTAAATTTTCAGTTTATAGCTAATAGAGAATACATTAGTAAGTCTGTACTTAAGTAAAGTTTATGTTAATCTGAAACTGCAATATTTGATTCGTCTAGTAGCATACAGGATGTAAATACAGTCCATGGAATGTGATACTACTTATACAATTGTTAAACTTAGATTCATTTTTTTAGCATGCTTGAATAGGTAGGGGCAAATGGCTGTTAAATCTAGCCAAATATAATACAGTTTTGAATCATCCAGTTTTGATTCCTTTAGGCAGTTTATAGGACTAGTTTTGAACATCATCAGCTACATCTTTTAATAAGAAACTCCCTTAATCCTGTTTAAGCGATTTGGTTTGAATTCGACTTAAGGATGTTGTTCGGATTTAAGTATTGCATTTCATCAACCTCATATGTAATCTCTTTGTTCGACCAAAGCATTTTCGTAAGGCATGACGTCTTTTCACTTTATAAGTAATTAATCAGAAATTGATAGGAGTCTGGTTTAGGCCAAAGCATATACTTCAATTAGCATACATTTTTCTTTCTTCTATCTCTGGAAACAAAATAATAGAAATGTAGTCACTGTAGGGTACCATTTTAAAATAATGAGACGAGCCTCGCCAAATAAAAATGCAAATTGCGGGGCCCTCAATAATTGATCATAATAAATATTTTAGAATTCAGACTAGGCCGTTTAGTGAATCTCACGGCCTTCCACCAAATAATAACGCGCTAGACTCTTCAGGCACGGTTTAAGTAAATTATATTCTTAAATTCGGGTGCACATTGATGTGACCCAAATCCAAATCTCAACAAAGTCAAAATGTGTTGACGATCACGGGCGCATTGATTGTGACGTGGTTCGAGATGCATTTTCACGACGTTGCAATTCTATAAAAATAAGTGATAATGATAAAAGCGGTTTTAAGTTTAATAAAAGCACGTAAGTCATAACATGTATTTAAATCAGATATTTAGCCTTTATAACAATTTAAGCGACCGTGCTAGAACCACGGGATTCGAGGGTGCCTAACACCTTCCCTCGGGTCAACAGAATTCCTTACTTAGAATTTCTGGTTCGCAGACTTCATTTGGAAAAGTCGAAAATTTCCTCGATTTGGGATTCAAGATAAACCGGTGACTTGGGACACCAAAAGCCAAACCTTTCCCAAGTGGCGACTCTGAATTAAATAAATAATCCCATTTCGAATATTGTCACTTAAATTGGAAAAACTCCACCCGCGCATCTTACCCTTCGGGGCCGGGCGCGCAAAAAGAAGGTGTGACAACAGGTAGTGTATTTTACCGGGAAATGACGTCATCTCAACGTGCGTCATCATTATGCATGTTTTCGAGACAGGGGTTGATGGCTTGTCGCTTCGATTTCGGTGCCACTCTGTGACCTTCCGCTTCGATTCTGGCGCCACCCAATCCAATAAATAAGTGGAGGGTTTGTTTTTTCAAAAATTCTTGGCCATTTCATTTCTGACTACCCCTTCTCATCCCTTCCGAGTTTGTTCTAACAACCTTCTGTTTCTTCTTCTCCCATTCTTTGCTCACAACCTTTTCTGCTGCTCTAACATATTTTTTATCGAAAACATGCCAAGATCACATCGATTCCGCGAGGGGGTTTCTGGGCCGCCCCATTGTCCGTGGCGCATCCCTCAGGCGGTGAAGACATGATGGTGGAAGAAGGGGTAGCCTTTCTACGGTGGAGGAGTTGTTGCCGAGACACCCCATGTCTCGAAGTGACTTCCTCAAAGATCTTTCTCCTACTCCTACCCCCGTACTCTCTGAAATGGAACAAGTTCATATTGACGCTCTCCGTGCAAAGTACGGCATCCCCGCTCATGTTGACATGGTTTCAACGGGAAGAGATTTCGTGGAAGTCCATAGACCTAATGAGTACCCTTTCGTGATTGGTTATTCTTTCCCCCTCCTTCCATTAGCAGAAGAGTTATGTAGATTCTATCAAGTTTGCCCGGCACAACTTTCGCCATACACGCTCAAGATACTCCTGATGTTGACAAAGTATGCGGAGTTAGCGGAATGCGAGTTTACTATTCACCACCTCTTGCACCTGTTCTCGCCCAGCTTCCACAAGGGTACTATGGTGCATTTGAGGCACCGTGGAACAAAAGGGCTAGTGGTTGGGACCGACGACTGTGCGAGTCGTAAGTTTTGGCATAAGTACTTCTTTGTCAAAATCGAACACATTATTTCTGACCCCGCCAGGTTCCTAGAGCGGTGGAACGAGACTCGTAAGTGTCGCCACTTATTTTACTCTTTATCTTCCTCTTCATTCATTATAGGGTTTGGTTGTTTCTCATTTGCAGCTATGGGACGTCTGCCCCGCCCTATTGTGGGTGTGAGAGATTGGGTAGCTCGTCTGTTTCCCCATGCAGCAGAGACCCGAGATTAGCCCGCCTTCATAAAATGTTATGGCCCGAGAGTTTCATCTGGTAAACAATTTCCCCTATCACTTTGTTGATTATACATAGTCGTCTATTGATACGACTCTTCATGATGATAGATCGAGGAGCTTCCAGGCGGAGGGCACCAGTCCCTGCATTCCGACAGGCTGTCACTGCTGCAGGAATGCAGTTTACTTTGACTGAATCTGTTCGAGGGGGTTGTCCTCAACCGATTCAAATGGAAGGTCCCTCTCAGGACATAGTCGTAAGGGAGGAAGCTTTCTCTGTACCGACCCCTCATATCTTGGACGAATCCTCCAACGGGGACGAGTTGTTATTGAGAAAAAGGAGGAGAATAGAGCTTGGGAAGGATGCGGTCGTGGATGCCGGTAGAAGTAGGGCATCGCATACAGCACCTGTACCCACATTTATGGCTGACGCCATCTTGGCAGGGAGGTCTCCCCAAACAGAAGGGAATTACCCGAGGGTCGGCTCTATGCACTCCGCTGAAGGTGGCGCGTCATCCAATATTTGAGGAGGCCGGGGTATCGAAGGCGAAGGCTCAGGTTCAGATGTCGACTCGGAGGACATTCACGAGTTTGTGGGTCGCCATACTCGCGTGGAGGTCAGAATGGAAGGGTCTGATCGTCACATAATTATCCTGGGGGACTACAACCTGTTGTCGAACTGTGACCAAGTGGCATCTATTTTAGCCCCTCTATGTGCTGCCCCTGAGAGCGAGGTGCTTAGAGCGGTGAGCGACATGGAGTTGTCTTAGAACGTCGCCGGCATGGCCTTGCGGTAGGTGTCTTTCTTTTCCATTTCGTCGTTGGGCTTGCATTTTTATAGTCGACCTGTGTTTCTATCTTAACTTCTTTCTTTTTGTGTTAAACCCTTATCATGGAGACCGAGCATGAGCGTCGAGAAAGAAAGAGTATGGCCATCTACAGGAAGATGTCTTCCAAATATCAACAGTATCGCGCTAAGCATCGTGCAATGGCCGATATCTACAATCAGGAACCTGATTTTCAATTGTTTCGCGAGGGACTCAAATAGAGGGAGGACCAACTGGCGCGCAAGGTCTAGGAGTTGAGGGAGCGAGATGAGGAGCTTATGAAGGTTGTCGCCCGCAATAGTGAACTCGAGGCCTCCCTTAAGGTGAAGGAGGATGAGCTTGAGTTAAGCAGGGGGTGATGTCCGAGAATGCCAATTTGCAAGCGAAGGTGGCCAGTTTGACTGCTGAATTGGGTACGAAGGTGGTGAAGATTGAGGGGATTAAGGGCGAACTGAGTGTCGGTGCTGATAAGCTGGCGACTGCTCTTTCTAGAATGGCGGCCTTGGAGAATACCCTCCGTGTTTGTAGGTCGGAGCTGACTGAGGAGAAGAAGGCATCTAAGCTTAAGGTAGAGGGGCTTAAGAGGCGTGTTAAAGAGTTGGAGGCAGAGCTATCTGTGTTGAATGAGCAAGTGGCCTTGCTGAGAACGGAGGATGCGAGTCGATGCTCACAACCTTCTACGTCTCGTGCCTTGGTCGATCCGGTCGTGCCTCATCGCTTATATGAGTTGTGGGTCCATGCTGAGGCCCGACTTGATGTGTATAGGGCTCTTCATGCCGAAGGGAGGACATCTAAAGCAGAACTACAAGGTGTGCATGTCAAAGCTCGTGCAGCTCGTGAGGCATGCGGGTACGACCCTCTTACACCTGACGGGGATGACATCAGCTCTGATGATGTGAACCATCTTGTTTCTGACTCCTGGTATGAAGATGTGTATCCAACTGAGGATGATGTGTAACTTTTTGTTTGTACTTACTTTTTTCTTTGGGACTTTTGTAAGGGCATGCTTGAGCCCATTGTAAAGATAGGTGTAACATTTTGAGGTAATGTAGAATTTGTTTCGTCGATTCGGTGATTGCACTTGTCAAACTATTAAGCTGATTTTGCTTTGGGTGAGGTTGAACCTTTCTCTTTTGGCGGTGGCTTTAGCCTTTGGGATGCTACTTTTGAACTGTCGTCGAAGTGGGATCCCGTTGTAGTTCGAGTGAAGTCGGACTTACATTTTCGTCGATGGCCTTAGCCTATTGGGATGTTACCTTCAAACTGTCGTCGAAGTAAGATCCTGTCGTAGTTCGGACGGAGTCGAACTCATATTTTCGTCGATGGCCTTGGCTATTGGGATGTTACTTCGAACTGTCGTCCAAGTAGGATCCCGTCGTATTTCGAATGAGGTCGAACTCATATTTTCGTCGATGGCCTTGGCCATTGGGATGTTACTTTGAACTGTCATCAAAGTAGGATCCCGTCGTAGTTCGAACAAGGTCGAACTCATTTCGTTGATGGCCTTGGCCAATGGGATGTTACTTTGAACTGTCATCAAAGTAGGATCCCGCCGTAGTTCGAACGAGGTCAAACTCATATTTTCGTCGATGGCCTTGGCCATTGGGATGTTACTTTGAACTGTCGTCAAAGTTAGATCCCGTTGTAGTTCGAACGAGGTCGAACTCATATTTTTGTCGATGGCCTTGGCCATTGGGATGTTACTTTGAACTGTCGTCAAAGTAGGATTCCGTCGTAGTTCGAACGAGGTCGAACTCATATTTTCGTCGATGATCTTGGTCATTGGGATGTTAGTTTGAACTGTCGTCGAAGTAGGATCCCGTCGTAGTTCGAACGAGGTCAAACTCATATTTTCGTCGATGGCCTTGGCCATTGGGATGTTACTTTGAATTGTCGTCGAAGTAAGATCCCGTCGTAGTTCGAACGAGGTCGAACTCATATTTTCGTCGATGGCCTTGGCCATTGGGATGTTACTTTGAACTGTCGTCAAAGTGGGATCCCGTCGTAGGTCGAACAAGGTCGAACTCATATTTTCGTCAATGGCCTTGGCCATTGGGATTTTCGCTCATACATTGGAGGTTTGATCATATTCCCGTAGGAAATACATGTCGACTTTATACATACAACGGAGATTTGATTATATTCTTGTAGGAAACACATGTCGACTTTATGCATACAATGGAGATTTGATTATATTCTTGTAGGAAACACATGCTGACTTTGTACGTATAATGGAGATTTGATCATCTATATCCAGTCCCTTCATTACTCGGCCTGGAGATCACGTCGAAGGGCGGGGTAATGAACAATACTTCAGACCTTAGGACGTCCCCTTTGCCGCCTCATTAAAAACCTCACCGAGAAAACCCGATTGGGACAAAACCCGGATGAGGAAAAAAGAGTACGACTTGGATGGCGCCTCCTTTCAAAAGTGGAAGTATTTGAGATGGGCGACATTCCAATTATTTTGGAGTAGTTTTCCTTCCATTGTCTCTAACTGGAATGCTCTTTTGTTTGCTGCCACCGTGATTTTGTATGGTCCGTCCCTAGTTTGTTTCCAGTTTCCCCTCGTTAGGATCTTTTGCTGCTTGTGTTTTAGCTTTGTGGACACAAGCAGTCTCCGACCTTGAACGGTCGTACTTTGGCCTTCTTGTTATAGTACCTTTCTACTTGTTGATTTTGGGCTACCATTCTTACGTAGGCCATATCCCTTCGTTCTTCGACTTCATCCAGATCTTGTAGCTTACTTTTGTCGTTGTTTAGTCCGCTTTCGTTGGAGTATCTCAAGCTAGGTTCTCCGATTTCGATGGGTATAACTGCATCAGTCCCGTAGACTAGTGAATATGGTGTCTCGCCTGTGCTAGTTTTGGCGTAGTGCGGTATGCCCATAGTACTTCTGGTATTGGTTCAGGTCATAGCCCTTTGGCGTCCTCGAGCTTCTTTTTCAAAATATTCAATATCACTTTATTGGAGGATTCGGCTTGGCCATTGCCGGCGGGATGGTATGGTGTGGAGAGTATTCGCTTGATGTGCCATTTTTCGAAAAACTCGGTCGTTTTCTTTCCGACGAATTGAGGTCCATTGTCGTAGCTGATTTCTTTAGGGATGCCGAAGCGATATATTATATTTTTCCATATGAACGTTATAGCTTCTTGCTCACGTATTTTAGTGTATGCACCTGCTTCCACCCATTTAGAAAAATAGTCAGTTAGAACCAAAAGGAAGCGTACCTTACCTTGTCCTTCCAGGAGAGGCCCGACAATATCCATCTCCCACTTTATGAATGGCCATGGCGAGGTGACGGAATGCAAGAGTTCTCCTGCTTGGTGTATTGTAGGGGCATACTTTTGACACTATTCACACTTCCTGACGTAATCTGCGGCTTCTTTTTTCATGGTAGGCCAGTAGTATTCGGCGCAGATGAGGCATCGGACGAGGGCGTTGTTTCCCATGTGGGTGCCGCAGTGCCCCTCATGCACTTCTTCTAGTTCTCGCCTTGTTTGATTTGGCCCTAGACACTTGGCCAGGGGGCCGCCGAACGTTCTCTTATAAAGATCATACTTTACGAGGTTGTATCTAGTTGCCTGTATTCGTAGCTTTTTGGATTCTTTCTTATCTTGTGGGAGCGTTCCATCCTGCAAATATGTCACGACACGGTTGCACCAGTCCCAAGTTAGGTTTACAGAATGTACCTCGACCTGGTCTATGGCGGAATGGAGAAGAGTGACCACGTTTTCCTTGTTGATATTTCTGGTGGCTGCCGCTAGCTTGGCGAGACCATCTGCTTCAATGTTCTGCGCCCTGGGTATTTGGTCGAGGCGGCATTCATTGAATTCTGGTAGCAGGTTGTGAATTTTTGACTGGTACTTTTGTAGTCTCTATTCTTTGATTTGGAAAGTCCTAGTGACTTGGTTCACCACGAGTTAACAATCGCAATGAAGGACGAGTCGTCGAACGCCATATTTGAGGGCTAATTTCAATCCTGCAATCACAACTTCATACTCGGCCTCGTTGTTAGTCATCTCGGGGCATCGTATGGACTGGCAAATTACTTCGCCCGTAGGAACTTTGAGGACGAGTTCCAGTCCTGATCCCGATGCATTAGATACGCCGTCGGTGTAGAGGACCTAGAGGTCAGAATGTGTAGAAGCGCAGAGCACCTCCTACTCTATTTTAGGCAATATTTTCGCACTGAAATTGGCGATGAAATCGGCAAGCACCTGCGACTTAATAGCAGTTCACGGTTGGTATGTTATATCATGCTTGCTTAATTCTATGGCCCATTTAGCCAGCCTACCCGATAGTTCGGGTTTGTGTAGGATGCCCCTGAGGGGGAAGGTTGTCACCACTTTTATGGGTGACATTGAAAATATGGTCTAAGCTTTCATAAAGCTACGACTAATGCTAGAGCTATTTTCTCAATGCGAGGGTACCTTGTTTCGGAATCAATTAAGGTTTTGCTGATGTAGTAAATCGGAGATTGCGTACCTTTATTTTCGCGGATCAAGACTGCACTTACCGCGACTTCGGAGACTGCTAGGTACACCAGTAGGCATTCACCCGCGTCTGCCTTGACGAGTAGTGGCGGCGAGGATAGATATGCTTTCAGCTTTCTCAAGGCGTAGACGCATTCTGAATTCCACTGTAGTCCGTGGTCTTTCCTTAGCACATTAAAGAATTTATGGCATCTGTCTGACGATCGTGAAATAAACTGCAATAGGGCCGCTATTCGTCCTGCTAATTTTTGCACCTGCTTCTTGCTTGTTAATATCTCTGGTATTCCTTTGATGGCTCTGATCTGATCCGGGTTAACTTCGACACCCCTTTGTGATACCAGAAAACCAAGGAACTTTCCTAAAGTTACGCTGAAGGCGTATTTTTGGGATTCAGTTTCATTCCGTATTGCCTCAATATCTCGAAGGCTTCCTTCAGATGACCAATGTGATGCTCTTTCTTTTCCGGCTTCACTAGCATGTCGTCGATGTAAACCTTCATGGTCTTACCGAGTTGTTCTTTGAACATCTTGGTGACTAACCTTTGATACGTCGCCCCTGCATTCTATAGGCTGAACGACATGACTTTGTAGCAGTATGTTCCTTGGTGAGTGATGAAAGTGGTTTTTTGTCTTCTTCAGCCATTAGAATTTGGTTGTAACCAGAATAAGCGTCTAAGAAGCTCAATAGTAACGGAAAGGAATCTTTAGGGCATGCTTTGTTCAGCTCGGTGAAGTCGACACACATCTGCCATTTCCCATTCTTCTGTTTTACCATGACCATATTGGCGACCCATTGGGGATATTTTGATTCTCAGATGGAACCATTAGCGAGTAACTTATCAACTTCTTCGCTGACTGCCTCGTTGATGGTTGCATTGAACTTTCTCCTCATTTTTCGTACTGGCGGATAAAGAGGGTCAACATTCATCCTGTGTGTGGCGATGTCCCGTGGGATTCCTGGCATATCTGAATAGGAAAAGGCGAACAAATCGTCATTGTTAGTTAAGAACTCATGATACTTACCTGATTCTGAGAGGTTATATCCGATAAAAGCCTTTTTCGTGCTATCGATGTTGTCTAGTTGAACGGGGTCGAGGTCTTCTACGGTTGCCTTGCAAGCTTCTGCGACATCAGGGTCTTTGATGACCTCTATTTGTAGGTCGGGTTTGGTTTCCAATATGGCTGATTATTATGCTTCCGCACTTGCCCCCTTTAATTGTTGGGTGCGTGTGCAATCTTGGGCGATTCAGTAGTATTCTTAGGCGGTGCGCTGCTCGCCTCAGATGCTGAATATCCCCCATAGGGTAGGAAATTTGATTACTTGATAGAAACTTGACGGGACAGCTCGCATGGCGTGTATCCATGGACGTCCTATGATGGCATTGTAGGCTGTCTCCTGATTCATAATGTGGAACGTCGTTTCCAGGGTGACTCCCCCTGCCCGAATGGGTAGCACTATCTCTCCAAAGGTTAGTTCCATTGTATTATTAAAACTCGTTAGTGTTATGCAACGCGATACTATTTTATCCTCGAGCCTCATTTGTATGAGGACTCGTGGGTGAATAATACACACTCTGCTTCCGTCATCTACCATTATTCTCTTTACATCGGTATCACGATGCGTAAAGTTATAACCAAAGCATCATAGTGAGGGAAAGACAAACCGTTGGTATCTGACTTATCAAAGATGATACTATCTTCGAGGTCGTCATACCATTCGTGGGCGACTGTCCGTTTGAGTTTGTGTGTGGTGGTGAATTTCACATGGTTGATTAATGTATTGTCTCCATCGCCAATGATCATTTGTATGGTACGAGCTGGTGACGGTGGTTTTGGAGGTCTTTGAGGTTGATCGCGTCCACGAGCGAAGTTAACCTGTCCTCGGTCGCTTAGCATTTCTTTCAGGTGTCTCTGGTTTAGCATTCTTACTACTTCTTGTCGTAGACCTATGAAATCTTTGGTCTTGTGTCCCCTTTCCTAGTATAATTCACACAAAATGTTCGATCTCCGAGTGCTCGGGTCTGACTTCATCTTTTGCGGCCATTGCACCTTTGTGCTGAGCTTTTCTAGTGCATACACTATTTCTGAAGGAGAAACACAAAAGTTATGAGTAGATAACAATGGAGGCATACCTCTTTCATTTTGGGGTGGTGCAGTGTGTCGAGGCGCGGCGTCTGCATATCGTGGAGGAGGTGGGTTGGATGTTCGGATATAGGACAGGTGCCTTTCTTGATTGAAATGGGGTAGTTGGTTCCTTCGGCCATCGTTGCGGTGATCTCTCCTTGTTTCGGTTTGGACCGATATTAGCCGCTGGATGAGGCCGTTTAGGTCATCCTCTTCTGCCCTTATTTTGGCGCAATAGGCATTATGGATTTCTTCCCACGTGGTGGTGGGGGGTACTTCATTAGTCTACTTAGCAGCTTTTTGGTTACTTTTGACCCGTTTCTGTTATACCCATTTTGGAAGGCTGCTACCGCCATCCCTTCTGACACGTTTGGTAGGCTCATTACCTTGTTGAATCGGGCTAGGAAATCTCGAAGTCCCTCGCCTGTTGTTTGCCTGACGGAGAAGATGTCATTTACCTTGGCCTCTACCTCTTTCGCTCCAGCGTGAGTGGTGAAAAACTTATCTGCCATTTCTTCGAACGTTGATATCGATCGTGCTGGTAGATGGGAATACCATGTCAACGCTCCCCCTGTCAGAGTTTCACCGAACTTTTTCAGCAGCACCGATAGCACATGTTCTTTCGATAGATCGTTACCTTTTACCGCAGTAACGTAATGGATTAAGTGATCTTCCAGGTCCGTGGTGCCATCATATATTTTCAAATATGGCGGCATTTTGAAGGTTTTCGGAATAGAGTGGGGAGATACCCCTTCACTATATGGTTGTTCGACGAATCGGCCCACGTCACGCTTTGGTAGCAACTTCGGAGCGCCGGTATTTTATCAACCCTTTCCTGATGCTCTTTCATATGATCGCGGAGTGTTTTGTTCTCATTTTCCATCTCTTCCATTTTCTTTAAGATGGCCGCAAGTGCATCGTTACCTGCATCAATGACGGTATAGGTGTTACCTGTTCGTGGAGTTTCTAGCTCATCGGCGACAGTTGCAGTTCATGCGGGTATTGTGCCTTCGATATCCCTTTGAACGGGTTTATCGAGTATATTGCTCAAGGTGTTCATCAACCACTCTTCTAATAGCCTTTTCATAGTCGGTGGAGCTTCTCCTGCTGCGGATGTTGAGGTTTCCCTCTCGCGCGAGACAGTCACGCCCTCGTGCGGGGGGGGGGGGAGGGGAGGGGAGAGGGGGGGGAGATCTCTCCCTCAGGTGTAGCATTTGGCATTGCATTTTCGTTGTCTTCCCTATCGGCTTCATTGAGGGAATTCAGGAGGCTGTTCGTGACACCTACTATTGCCTTTAATCTTGCTTCTCCCTTTCCTGCCATTGCGAGGCTAAGAAAAGGTGATTATTTCTTTTAAGGATCTAGACGAAACTAAGATCTTAACTATAGAAATCCCCACAGACGGCACCAAATTATTTGACTCAAAAGATATCGGAACCTTTCTGAATAAATCAATCAAAGAAAATAAAGGGGTAAATCTTAGCTAAGTTTAATAATCCCTGGGACGAAAGACATAAAAAGAGGATACAAAGGATAAGATTTGTTTATCTTGTTCAGATGAACCCTTGAACAATCAAGACCTCAATTTCTTATGTAAGCAAGTGTTATAAGTTAGGAAAATGCCTATAGAGCTTACAAGGTTGTTTTACGTTCTATTCATAAAGGACAAACCCCTTCTAAGCCTTAGAAGACAAATCGTAGGGGATATTCGAGAGAATATTCTTAATGTCCCCTAGTGGGCCTACACTGCTGCAAAAGTCGTACGGTGTCTTGCTCACCTATATGTCATCCCCTGCAGGATGTCGAGTTATGAGAATTTCGTCGTTTGTCGTACCTATCAATGGTCGTGGCTGTTCAAATTTTGACACATACAGTTAGTCATCTCTTAGAATGTTGAGAGTATAAGTTAAAATAGTTTCAATTTAAAGGAATGTCGCTTCTTTTTTAAACAGATTAGTAAGGAAATAATGTGAATTTTTTTAATATTTTAATGCTTATTGAGTTCAACAATATTAAGTTGTTTGATGCAGAAAATAATGTATTGCTTTTTTTGTTTGTGCGTTTGGACTTGTTGACCCAAAAAAAAAAAGAATAATTAGGACTTGGTATAAAAAATATTTTTAACCTTATAAGGTACATCTCAAGGTGAAGTTACTATTTGTGGCTGCAACATTTGTCTTCATCATACATTTACCTTTGTTTTGGCTATAAAAATACTTGGCCATAGATTAGATTCGTGATAGTGCATAGTGCTATTTCGATTTAAAACAGTAACCTAATAATCACATATTTAAGAAAAAGTATTTAAAGAAATTTTTTGATAAAACATACTCCTTCATTTAAGTTTTTTTTTTCTAAAAAACAAATCATTGCAGATACATATTGTGATATTATTTCAATCTAGAAACTATTCTCTCATCGACAAAACATGATCCATTCTGTAAAACCCCGTAAATTCTTTTAGTTAACTCTTACTAATTTTGAGCTTGAGAATGCAATGAATTAAATTTGAGCTACATGATTATTCGAGTGGAACAAAGTTATTGGAATGCTTAGGGACAATATCGATAGTTAATCATTGAATTAGTAGATGTTACAAGGTCATCAAATGCATTTTGAGCATTTCAAATTTCTATTCATAAGTGCTGAAATTTTAGGAGTTCAATGGTATATAACCAACTTGAAGAGTTGGAATTTAATAAGAAAAACAAGGATTTAAAATCCTAGTCTTCAGATGGCAACGAGAAAGGATTTAGAAAACTAGGAAAAGTGGTTGGCCAACAAAGAGACAAGTGGGGAAAATGGAATTAATTAAATAACAAGGATAAGGAAATAATGGAAGTAATTATGAAACACAAAAGCAAGTGGGAAATAGAATGATTAAAGTTGAAGACCAAAATGTTGCTTCTGTGATGGAATAAATTAGAACTCAGTGAAGGCGTGCAACTCAGCACCCGAAATTTAGAATCCACAGCTGAAGTTTTTCTAGGCATTTGTAAAGAGAGAGATTATATTATATTTTACTTGGTTTTGGAGATTAGAGAGAAGAAACAGCTATTTACCATTAATACATCTTCAAGGTAAGAATTAAATGCCTTTCTTTGATAAATTCGATTCATTTATTACATCTCTTAACCCTCCAACATCGTGAGATTCATAGATTTTTGAAGATAATCTCAAGGACATTTCAAGAAACTCAAATCTTGAAACTTTTAGGGTTTGACAAAGAGGTAATTTCTTCACTCCAATCTTATGTACCATACTCCACGGGCGTAGTAGAGTATATTTATGAAGTTAGATTTATATTTAAACATCTATTCATAAAATCCTAGAAGCTAGTCTTGAAATTGAAAAGTTGGTTGGTAAGAATGATGAATAGCGATGGGTGTTGTTTGGACGATGTTATTTTGAGTTTATAGTAGAATGACTGGATTCCATAACAAGTTTAATGAATAAGTTGGAGTTAAAATTCAAGGATTGTTATTCAAATAATCAAATGAGGATTTTTGTTAAACTTACAAGATTAGATTTAAGTGTTAGACACTTAGTTGGTTTAGTAGGTATCATTGTGATTCATTCTTGAATTATGTGATTTCATATATGTAGATTGTGACTCATCGGCGTTATTGAATCATTTGTGATAAGATTGAAAGCAATTTGAGGTATGTTGAAACTTACTACCCTCAGAACTTTTCTCCAAACTCATATCGAAACACAATTAAATCGAGTTTCAAAAAGCGATTCCTAGCTTGTGGGGATGAGTGAGTTGGGATTTTACCATTCTTGCATCATAAAAGATTTAAGTGATATGAATATTATTTTCCTAAAATGTTGTATCTTAATTAAAGAAAGAAAAACTAAATAAATAAGGAATAGCACTTGTAGTATTTTGAAATGAAAATACATGAGTTGTAAAATATCTTGGATATAACTATTCTCAAATAGTTGATTTGGCTATAAATATCATCATTGATAAAGGTAAAGGTTTTGGGAGTTACTTAAATTCACCGAGATTGACCTTGGATATTTTTCCTCATTAGGTCATGAAACTTCACGTACCGGTGTAGGCGTAGAACCTACCTTACGGTTGGGGACTACGGCAGAGTACTTCCCATTAGGGGTAATATTGTGCTACTTTATTAGCATGGTTGAGTCGATTCGTACGGCACAACGATGAGACGACCTGAGCAAGTAGGATATATGATACTTTCTGCTAGGTACATAACCTAGTTGACCTTCTTTCGTGTCGGTGATGGTATAATGCTCCCGGTAAATGAAAAATCTAACATGATTTTGCAAAGATCAATGATAAAGGAAGATTTTGAAATATATTTTACCATATTATTTTATTGTACTTTTTAAATTGTTAATTGATATGAATACTTCTTTCTTGATATCAATTATTATTGCATATCTTATGTCTTTTTTTTTTGGGAATGGTTTATGATTCGTACTAGGCATTTGGAGTTTAGGCTTTTCGGCCACATTTCCATTTTTTTATTTTCAGGGACTGGACCTGAGCAACTTGGACCACGTGGATAGGGCAGCTCTACATTTTCCGTTGACGTTATTTGGTGAGACTCAACACTTGTATTTGTGGAGGACTTTATTATATTAATATCCTTTTGAGCCACCGGGTAATGCCTTGGCTGTCTATTCCAGTTCGTGTCATAGAGATTCCATAGACAACAATAGTATTTATTTTGGGTTGTAATCCTATGGTTACTTACATGGCGTGCATGAACGAAATTTTCTTTTATCTTTATGAAGCTTTGCCTTCAAAGGAAAATATTTACTTAAAGACATTATTCATGTTTTGCGTATATCTTAAAATGATTGAAATTGAAGAGCCTTTCGCATACTCATATTAAGTATATAGATGTGTATTAATCTATAGGATGGTTCACTCGGGTCGGGTAGAATACCGGCTATCGGTCACATAGTTTTAGGGCGTGACAAACTTGGTATCAGATACCTAGGTTCGAATTCGAGTCCTAGGAAGTCTATGGAATCATTTCTGGTAGAGTTCTCTTTATTGGTATGTTGTGCACCATAATTATATATCTAGAAGGCTATATGGACATTATAAGAATACTTCACTATTTCTTCTTATTCTAGAATCGTGCAATAGAACTAAGAAATATTTCCTAACTCGTGCGCTATATCAATTGGCAGAAGATGGTGAACACGTGTGGCGGTAATATGAATCGAGAAGCTGCTTTTATACCTGATGCGGCTTCGAGAGGGATACCCGCTAGACCTAGGGGCTGACCTCCGAAGGCTGCAAGAGCATGGACTGTACCAGTTCCAATGGCTCCAAGGATGGTCCAGGAGCTCGAGGAAGAAGTTGATGAGGCACCTGTTCTACCTCCAGAACCAAATCACTTGGAAAAGACCCTCACTGATATTAAAAAGGTTATGGATACTTTTGCTGACCTCATGGCTATGCAGACCCAACAGAACCTTCAAGTGGGTATTCAGGCACTCTAACAAGGAGGGATGAGAGTATCAACGGTTGAGGACATGGCACATTTGGCCATGAAATTTGTGATACTTGAGCCGCCAGTTTTCATTGGTACAGATCCTACTGCATACCCTCAAGACTTCTTAGAGGAAGTTTAGAAAGCTACTACTTTGTTGGGAGTTAAAGACTACCGAGTGGTTCGATTGGTAGCCTACCAGTTGAAAGACATTGCTGACCTCTGGTTCAAAGGGGTAGAGAAAAGTCGACCAGAGGATGCACCTCCAATAATTTGGGCAAAATTTAAGAAGATCTTCATTAAGAAGTGGTTACCACCAGGAGTGAGAGCCGCCCTTGCGATATTGTTTGAGACCTTAAATCAGGATACCATGATTGTCCTTAAGTATAGCATCAAATTCGAGAAGTTATCCTGTTATGCTCCCCACATCTTCCCCACCGAGGATGAAAAGATTGATCGCTTTGCTCGTGGCTTGATTTCGGGCATAAGAAAAGATACAGCTAGTAGGAGAAGGAACGCTACCTTTACTGACTTTATAAATCTAGCAATGGATCTCGAGAGGATTTATCAAGAGGAGAGGGATAATAGGGAGCAGAACAAAAAGGCTCGAAATTTTGGCACTTTCAGTGCAGTGCCTAGTTCGGGCAAGGGGCAGAACAACAGAGGATCATCTGGACCACCGCAGTCTAGGATGCAAACAACTTTCAGTAGCCCTCCAGTGGCATACAATTTCGAACAAGGAGGCCAGTTTAGGTCCATTCAGAGTGAGCACCGTACTGCACAGCAGGGTCAGAGTAGTGTGGGTTCTTATTAGCATCGGCCTAGTGTTACTAGGGAACCCCGTGGTCCGTGCTATGGATGTGGTTTGACGGGTCACATCCGAAAGTTTTGCCCTAATGGGCAACAGGGTTCGAGAGCTCACCTGACACCTTCTATGGCTACTACTTCAGCTGCACCACCCCCACCTAAGGGTAATGGGGCCCACAACAGATGCAATGCAGGAAAGTGCCACAGACAGCTGCTACTTCTCAGAGAACTCATCCTCGTTTCTATGCCATGCCTACTCGCCCTACTACAGAGGCTTCAGGTGTTGTCATCACATGTATACTTAGAGTTTGAGCTCTAGATGCTTATGCTCTTATGGATCCTGGATCTACTTTTTCCTATGTTACTCCGTACTTTGCTTTGGATTTTGGCATAGAGACAGAACAACTATTTGAACCATTTTCTGTGTCGACTCCAGTGGGAGATCCTGTTATTGCCTCCCATATTTATAGGGGTTATGTGATCATAATACAAGATCGAGAGACTACTATAGACCTCATTGAACTAGAAATGGTTAACTTTGATGTGATTATGGGGATGGACTGGTTATACAAGTGTTACGTCCTTCTTGATTGCCGTGCTAAAGTGGTCAAGTTTGAGTTTCCTAATGAGCCAGTTCATGAGTGGAAAGGCAATATTACTGAGCCTCAAGGTAAATTTATTTCATACCTTAAGGCGAAGAAGATGATCACGAAGGGATGTCTCTATCATTTAGTTAGAGTCATCGACACAACTGCGGAGGTAACAAACATTCAGTTTGTGCCAGTTGTTAATGAGTTTCCTGATGAGTTTCCGGGTATCCCACCAGATCGGATCATCGACTTTGGGATAGATGTAGTGCCAAATACTCAGCCGATATCTATTCTCCCATACCGAATGGCTCCAGCCAAATTAAGAGAATTGAAGGAGCAATTGAAAGATTTATTGGATAAAGGATTTATTAGACCTAGTGTATCACCTTGGGGTGCGCCAGTGCTGCTTATGAAAAAGATAAATGGTTCTTTGAGGATATGTATTGACTACACGCAACTTAACAAAGTGACCATCAAGAATACATACCCACTACCTCGGATAGACGACTTATTTGACCAGTTTCAAGGAGCAAATTTCTTCTCAAAGATTGATTTAAGGTCGGGGTATCATCAGTTGAAGATTCGAGAGAAGGATATTCCGAAAACGGCCTTTCGGACCCGCTACGGGCATTATGAATTTTTGGTGATGTCATTTGGACTAACAAATGCACCCGCGACCTTTATGATCTAATGAATCAGGTTTTCAAACCAGTTCTTGATAGATTTGTGATTGTTTTCATTGATGACATATTAGTCTATTCGCAAAGTCAAGAGGAGTATGCCAATCATTTGAGAATAGTGTTACGGACGCTTTTGGAGAATGAGTTATATGCCAAATTCTCTAAGTGTGAATTTTGGCTCGAATCCATGGCATTCTTGGGTCATGTAGTATCTCGTGAAAGCATTAAGGTTGATCCTCAAAAGATTGAAGCGGTTAAGAGTTGGCCTCGACCAACTACACCGACGGAGATCCGCAGTTTCTTGGGATTAACGGGTTACTATCGGTGGTTTGTTGAAGGATTTTCTACTCTTGCATCTCCGATAACCAAGTTGACGCAGAAAGCAGCGAAGTTTCAGTGGTCGGATGCTTGTGAGAGAAGTTTTCAAGAGTTGAAGGCTAGATTGACTACGACGCCAGTGTTGACATTGCCAACAGGTATGGGTGACTTTGTGGTTTACTGTGATGCCTCTAGAGTTGGGTTGGGTTGTGTCTTGATGTATAAAGGTAAGGTTATCTATTATGCTTCTAGATAGTTGAATATCCATGAGAAGAACTATCCAACCCATGACTTGGAACTTGCCGCGGTTGTTTTTGCTTTGAAAATCTGGCGGCATTACTTGTACGCTGAGCATTGTGAAGTATACACCGACCATAAAAGCTTGCAATATATATTCAAGCATAGGGAATTAAACTTGAGGCAAAGGAGATGGTTAGAACTATTGAAGGATTATGATTTAAGCATTTGTTACCATCCCGGAAAGGCGAATGTGGTAGCCGACGCGCTAAGCCAAAAGTCAGGAGGTACCTTAGCACATTTACCGATAAGTAAAGAGCTTGTCGCTTGTGCCATAGCACGTTCCTCTCTTATTGAGCGTGTCAAGGCTAAGCAATTTGAAGATCTAAATTTGGTCAATATTCGAAATAGTGTAAAATCTAAAGAAATCCTTGCATTTTCTCTTGATGAGGATGAGGGTGTTGAAGATGAACGGTTGCTTGTGCGTGCTAGATGTTGATGGGCTTTGTAATGAAATTATGGATGAGGCACACAGTACTAGATATTCTATACATCCAGGGTCCACAAAAATGTACAAAGACTTGCGGGAGATCTATTGGTGGAATCGAATGAAGGAAAACATTGCGGACTTCGTGGCTAGATGTTTAAATTGCCAACAAGTAAAGGCTGAGCATTAAAGACCTGGTGGGTTGGCTCAGAATATTGATATTCCACTTTGGAAGTGGAAGATGATTAATATGGACTTTGTTGTGGGTTTGCCTCGCACTCGCTTGAAGCATGACTCTATTTGGGTGATTGTAGACCGACTTATGAAGTCAACGCATTTCTTACCAGTAAAGATGACTGACACGGCACCACAGTATGCTAAGTTGTACTTGAAAGAAATTGTTCGACTTCACGGGATTCCAACTTCCATTATATCTGATAGAAGGGCCCAATTTACTGCTCATTTTTGGCAGTCCTTTCAAGAAAGATTGGGTACAAGTGTCAATTTGAGTGCCGCTTTTCATCCACAGACTGACGGACAAGCTGAAAGAACTATTCAGACACTTGAGGATATGTTGCGGGCTTGTGTCCTTAATTTTGGTGGGAACTAGGATGAACACTTACCTCTGATCGAATTTGCCTACAATAATAGCTATTATGCTAGTATCCAGATGGCTCCATATGAAGCTTTGCACGAACGACGTTGTAGATCACCTATTGGATGGTTTGAGCCGACAAATGTAGGACTACTTGGTCCCGATCTTTTATATGATGCCTTAGAGAAGGTGGTTTTGATTCAACAACGGCTTAAGACTGCACAAAGTCAACAAAAAATCTATACATATGTACATCGACGTAAGTTGGAGTTCAAGGAGGGTGATCAAGTGCTCTTGAAAGTATCACCAATGAAGGGCGTTATGAGATTGGGAAAGAAGGGAAAGCTAAGTCCTAGATTCATTGGCCCATATCGTATCTTGAAAAGGATTGGGGAAGTAGCCTATAAGCTGGAGTTACCTGCATCGATGACTTTGGTTCATCCTATTTTTCATGTATCGATGTTACGAGGGTATGTGCATGATCATGCTCACATCGTCTCACCAGAAGTAGTAGAAATAAATTACGGCTCAACTTATGACGAAGAACCTATTGAGATTCTTGATAGGCAAGTCCGTAGGTTGAGGACTAAAGACATAGCTTCAATTGAAGTGTTATGGCGTAATCATGACGTCGAGGAGGCTACTTGGGAGGCCGAGAAAGATATGAAAATTCGATATCCACACTTATTCGCAACTTCAGGTATGACTATTTTTTTGAAATTTTGAGTTTAGAGTTTATTATAATTTATTTTCATGGGGCAAGTGATTGATTGATTTATCTATTGCATATGGTTGTTAGACTTGTCTTATGTTGATAAATTTAATTATTGTGATGTTGCGAGAGGCTAAGTACTGATGTCCGAGATATATAAAATCGCGGTTACATTCATTAAGGTAGTTGTGTTGAGTTGAGCCATGTAAGGCCTTTTATATTGTATTCTTATAACTCGTTGTGAGGTTGGAATTTTGGGATAAGCTTATTAACAAAGGAAACTCTGCTGAAATTTTTTTAAAAAAAATTTGGAGAGTTAGTCAAATTTCGAAGCCTTAAAGAGTTAAGGAGTAAGCAAAAGGCTCGGAGATTACGTTTTTAGACTTTAGCACGACAAGAAATTTACATTCAAGGACGAATGTTTCTAAGTGGGGGAGAATGTAAAGCCCCGTAAATTCTTTTAGTTAACTCCTACTAATTTTGAGCCTGAGAATGCAATGTAATTAAATCTGAGCTACATGATTATTCTAGTGGAACAAAGTTATTGAAATGCTTAGGGACAATATCGATAGTTAATCATTGAATTAGTAGATGTTACAAGGTCATCAAATGCATTTGGAGCATTTCAAGTTTCTATTCATAAGTGCTGAAATTTTGAGAATTCAATAGTATGTAACCAACTTGAAGAGTTGGAATTTAATAAGGAAAATAAGGATTTAAAATCCTAGTCTTCAGATGACAACGAGAAAGGATTTAGAAAACTAGGAAAAGTGATTGGCCAACAAAGAGACAAGTGGGGGAAAATGGAATTAATTAAATAATAAGGATAAGAAAATAATGGAAGTAATTATGAAAGACAAAAGCAAGTGAGAAATAAAATGATTAATGTTGAAGACCAAAATGTTACTTCTGTGATGGAATAAATTAGAACCTAGTGAAGGCGTGCAACTCAGCACCCGAAATTTAGAATCCATAACTGAAGCTTTTGTAGGCTTGTAAAGGGAGAGATTATATTATATTTGACTTGGTCTTGGGGATTAGAGAGAACAAGAAGCTATTTACCATTAATACATCTTCAAGGTAAGAATTAAATGCATTTCTTTGATAAATTTGATTCATTTATTACATCTCTTAACCCTCCAACATCGTGGGATTCATAGCTTTGTGAAGATAATCTCAAAGACATTTCAAGAAACTCAAATCTTGTTTTAGGGTTTGACAAAGAGGTAATTTCTTCTCTCCAATCTTATGTACCATACTCCACGGGCGTAGTAGAGTATATTTATGAAGTTAGATTTGTATTTAAACATCTATTCATAAAACCCTAGAAGCTAATCTTGAAATTGAAAAGTTAGTTGGTAAGAATGATGAATAGTGATGGGTGTTGTTTGAACGATGTTATTTTGAGTTTATAGTAGAATGACTAGATTCCATAACAAGTTTAATGAATAGTTGGAGTTAAAATTCAAGGATTGTCATTCAAATAATCAAATGAGAATTTTTGTTAAATTTACAAGATTAGATTTAAGTATTACACACTTAGTTGGTTTAGTAGGTATCGTTGTGATTTGTTCTTGAATTATGTGACTTCGTATATGTAGATCGTGACTCATTGGCGTTGTTGGATCATTTGTGATAAGGTTGGAAGCAATTTGAGGTACGTTGAAACTTACTACTCTCAGAACTTTTCTCCAAACTCATATCGAAACACGATTAAACTGAGTTTCAAAATGCGAGTCCTAGCTTGTGGGGACGGGTGAGTTGGGATTTTACCATTCTTGCATCATAAAAGATTTAAGTGATATGAACATTATTTTCCTGAAATGTTGTATCTTAAATAAAGAAAAAAAACTAAATAAATAAGGAATAGCACTTGTAGTATTTTGAAATGAAAATACATGAGTTGTAAAATATCTTGGATATAGCTATTCTCAAATAGTTGATTTGGCTATAAATATCATCATTGATAAATGTAAAGGTTTTGGGAGTTACTTAAATTCACCGAGATTGACCTTGGACATTTTTCCTCATTAGGTCATGAAACTACACGTGCCGGTGTAGGCGTAGAACCTACCTTATGGTTAGGGACTACGGAAGAGTACTTCCCATTAGGGGTACTATTGTGCTACTTTATTAGCATGGCTGAGTCGATTCGTGCGGCATAACGATGAGACGACATGAGCAAGTAGGGTATATGATACTTGCCGCTAGGTACATAACCTAGTTGACCTTCTTTCGTGTCGGTGATGGTATAATGCTCCCAGTAAATGAAAAATCTAACATGATTTTGCAAAGATCAATGATAAAGGAAGACTTTGAAATATGTTTTACCATATTATTTTATTGTACTTTTTAAATTGTTAATTGATATGAATACTTCTTTCTTGATATCAATTATTATTGCATATCTTATGTCTTCTTAAATATCGTCCTATTTTCTTTTTGGAAAACGGTTCATGATTCGTACTGGGCATGTGGAGCTTAGGCCTTTCGGCCACATTTTCATTTTCTATTTTCAAGGATTGGACCTGAGCAACTTGGACCGCGTGGATAGGGCAGCTCTACATTTTCCGTTGACGTTATTTGGTGAGACTCCACGCTTGTATTTGTGGAGGACTTTATTATATTAATATCCTTTTGAGCTACGGGGTTATGCCTTGGCTGACTATTCCAATTCGTGTCATAGAGATTCCATAGACAACAATAGTATTCATTTTGGGTTGTAATCCTATGGTTACTTGCATGACGTGCATAAACGAAATTTCTTTTATCTTTATGAAGCTTTGCCTTCAAAAGAAAATATTTACTTAAAGACATTATTCATGTTTTGCGTATATCTTAAAATGATTGAAATTGAAGAGTCTTCCGCATCCTCCTATTAAGCATATAGATGTGTATTAATCTATAGGATGGTTCACTCAAGTCGGGTAGAATACTGGGTGTCGGTCACATAGTTTTAGGGCGTGACACATTCGAACGCATTATCTTTTGCACAAACATTTTTTTTTCTTGAGAAAATTTTTTGCAAAGTTGTCCAAACAACTTAAGGCAGTGAACGCCAGCGTTGGAAGTATATATTGCATGAAATGATGAAATTAAGTGACATGAGATGTATGTTATATTATTGAGGTAATAATATTACCTACCAAGAAATTTTGCAATGTATAGGAAAATTGGAAATGTAGACGTCAAGGTCCGTGTCTATAATTGTTTTTTTTTTCCTTGACTTGATTCATTATTAAAAAGTAAAAAAGAATAAAACTTTAATTTTTAGGCATTTAACTACAGCATTGAGGTGTGGGACAAACAGCAAATATTCAAACGTTATTAGAAATATATTATATTATGGATGTTCATTTAGTACTCCGTTGTAAATAAACTTCCTGAAGAAGCTTATCCATATGGGACTTCGCCGTAAATATGTTTATCTATTTAGTATTTTATTGGAAATAAGCTTCCTGAAGAAGCTTATCACTTCGGTACCCGGTTATGGATAAATATTACCCCCAGTAGAAGATTATCCATCCGGGTATAATAAGCTTATCCTTTCGATACTCCGTTATGGATAAATATTATCTCCGGTAGAAGATTATCCATATCGGGTACAATTAGCTTATCCTTTCAGTACTCCGTTATGGATAATCGTTACCCCTAGTAGAAGATTATCTATACTGGGTACAATGAGCTTATCCATTCAGTACTCTGTTATGGATAAACATTGCTCTCAGTAGAAGATTATCCATATCTGGTATAATAGCAGCTTACACAACAGTTTATAGTAGCAGCTTACACAACAGCTTGCAGTAACAACTTACACAGCAACTTGCAGTAGCAGCTTACACAGCAGCTTGCAGTAATAGCTTACACATCATTTTCCATTCTTCTATAAATAGAAGATATTTCAGTTCATTATGTACATCAGTTTGAATTCGTATAATATATCAGTTTCTCTCTATACTTGTCTTTACTTTACAGTCTTTATTTTATAACACCTTATCAGCACGAGACTCTGCCATCTCGAGCAAATACTTTGAAAGTATTAGAGGTACGAACTTTCTTTTCCTAAAAAATGTCAAATCTTTCTAAACTTGAATTTGTAGCCCTGGATATATCGGGCAAAAACTACATGGGTGCTTGATGCTGAAATTCATCTTGATGCGATAGGATTGACAGACACCATCAAAGACAAAAAATCAGGTATCAAACCAACACTGTGCCAAAGCAATGATATTCCTACGCCATCACCTTGATGAAGACCTGAAAATGGAGTATCTTACTGTTAAAGATTCAGTCATATTGTGGAATAATTTGAAAGATAGATACGACCACCTGAAGATGGTCGTTCTTCCACGGGCACGATATGATTGGACTCATCTAAGGCTTCAAGATTTTAAATCTATCAGTGAGTATGATTCTGCTATGTTCAGAATTATTTTTCAATTGAAATTATGTGGTGATAATATTACTGATCATGATATGTTGGAGAAAACTTTCACCACTTTTCATGCCTCAAATATGCTCCTGCAGCAATATTGAGAGATAGGATTTAAAAAGTATTATGAACTTATCTCATATCTTCTTATAGCCGAGCAACATAATGGGCTATTAATGAAAAACCATGAAAGCCGACCTACCGGTTCTTGTCCATTCCCTGAAGTGAATGAGACGAACTTCCACCAAGCTAAACGTGGAAGAGGTCGTGGCCCCAGTCGTGGTCATGGACGTAGTCGGGGAAGAAACCCCAATCATGGTAATAATAATGCACCAAAGAAGCCTCCTCACCACCGGCAGTGGAAAAGGAAGGAACAAAAAGCATGAAGCGGTGCAAGCGCCAAATGCAGAAAATGCATGCTATAGATGTGGAGGAAAAGGGCACTGGTCACGTACCTGTCGTACGCCAAAGCACCTGGTTGAGCTTTATCAAGCCTCCCTGAAGAAGTCAGAGAAAAATGCTGAAGCAAATTTTATTTCTGAAGATAATTTAGACTTCATGCATTTGGATGTAGTTGATTACTTTGCACTCCCAGAAGGAGAAACAAGTCATGTAATCAGTAGTGAATATGTAGAAATATGAACATTTTAATTTTTGTTGTTTGTAATAGATAATATGGTTATGTAATTTTTGTACATAAATAAAAGTTATGCTTTGATAATGATGTTTACTATAATATATTTTATTTATGTCATTTTGAAGAATATGGATAATCCTCAAATTATGTTTGGATCAAAGACAAATCATGAAGATATTTGTGTTATTGATAGTGGAACAACTCATGCCATATTCAAGGATCAAAAATATTTTTTCTTATTTGCATAAGGAAAAAGCAAATGTTTCAACAATTTCTGGTAATATAAGTTTGATTGAAGGCTCCGGAAGAGCCATTATATTTCTGTCTAAGGGAACAAAACTTATTATAGACAATGCATTGTTCTCCTACAAGTCCCGAAGAAACTTGTTGAGTTCTATAGATATCCGCCGAAATGAATATCATGTTGAGACAATAAATGAAATGAATGGGGAATATCTTTGTATTACAAAGAATATTTCTGGCCAGAAATGCATTGTAGAAAAGTTACCGACTTTATCTTCTGGCTTATACTATTCAAAAATTAGTATAGTTGAAACACACTCTATCGTAAACCAGAAGTTTACAGATTCAAATACTTTTGTGCTTTGGCATGGCCGTTTGGGCCATCCTGGATCAACAATGATGAGACAAATTACTGAAAATTCAAGAGGGCATTCATTAAAGAACCTGAAGATTCTTACAAATGGCGAATTTTCTTGTGATGCTTGTTATCAAGGCAAAATGATCACTAGACCATCACCAATGAAGGTTGGCATTGAATCCCCTGCCTTTTTAGAGCATATACATGGGGAAATATATGGACTTATTCACCCACCAAGTGAGTTGTTTAGATATTTTATGGTCCTAATAGATGTATCTTCAAGATGGTCTCATGTGTGCCTACTATCATCTCGCAACCTGGCGTTTGCAAAGCTATTAGCCCAAATAATTCGATTAAGGGAACAATTCCCAGATTATCTATAAAGGCTATTCGCCTTGATAATGCTGTAGAATTCTCATCTCAAGCTTTTGATGATTATTGTCTATCGGTTGGGATAAAAGTTGAACATGTTGTAGCTTATGTTCATACTCAAAATGGCCTTGCAGAGTCATTTATTAAACGCTTGCAATTGATAGCAAGACCACTACTTATGAAAACAACATTGCCCACTACTATTTGAGGCCATGCTATCTTGCATGCAACATCACTTATCCGTCTCAGACCGACACATTATAATAAATATTCTCCGTCACAATTAGTTTTTGGTCATGAACCAAATATTGTCCATCTACGAATTTTCGGATGTGCTGTATATGTGTCAGTAGCACCACAACAGTGCAGTAAGATGGGACCACAGAGAAGGATTGGAATATATATTGGGTTTGAATCACCCTCTATTATTCGCTATCTTGAACCATTGACATGAGATTTATTTACTGCTCGATTTGCAGATTGTCGGTTTGATGAAACAAATTTCCCACAATTAGGAGGAAAGAAAAAGGAAATTAAAAGAGAAATTATGTAGAAAGTTTCATCATTATCTCACTTTGATCCCCGCACCCCCATATGTAATCGGGAGGCCGAGAAGATCATCCATTTACAGAATATAGCAAATCAAATGCCAGACGCATTTACTGATTTGAAAAAGAAAACTAAGTCACATATCCTAGCAGAGAATGTGCCTATCCAAATTGATGTCCCGGTAGGACCATCTACTAGCATAAGAGCTAGTGAACCTAAAGCACGCCTGAAGCGTGGTAGGCCTTTGGGTTCTAATGATCGAAATCCTCGAAAAAGAAAATCGACAAATGATCAAAATGATATTATGAAGGGATATCCTGAAGAGACCCAAGATCTAATCAGTTCTGAGATTCCTAAAGAAATCAATGAACCCGAAGCTCATGTGAGTGAAGAACTTTTAATAAGTTCGACAGGTGATGGGATTAATTTAAATCGATCTGAAATAGTGGTGGATAATATTTTTGAATATAATGTTGCACTTAATATTATGCAAGATAGTGAGGATCTTGAACCTCGATATGTCGAAGAATGTCGGCAAAGATCTGATTGGGCAAAATAGCAAGAGGCAATTCAATCGGAATTGAAGTCACTTGCTAAAAGAGAGGTCTTCGGACCAGTAGTCCAAACACCTGCTGGCATAAAACCAGTTGGTCATAAATGGGTTTTTGTTTGAAAAAGGAATGACAAAAATGAAGTTGAAAGATACTGTTGCACAAGGATTCTAACAACGACCTGGAGTCGATTTTGATGAAACATATTCACCTGTTATAGATGCCATAACATTTCGATATCTCATCAGTTTAGCACTACATGAAAAGATTGAAATACATCTAATAGATGTAGTTACAGCTTATAGGTACGGTTCACTTGATAATGAAATTTATATGAAAATCCCTGAAGCAAAATCTCAGGAAATGTATTCAATCAGATTACAAAGATCTTTGTACGGTTTAAAGCAATCTGGGTGCATGTGGTATAATCGCCTTAGTGAATATTTGCTGAAAAAAGGTTACATAAATGATGCTATTTGTCCGTGTATTTTTATAAAGAAAATGGCATCAGAATTTGTTATACTTGCTATTTATGTTGATGACATAAATCTTGTTAGAACTCCAGAAGAGCTCCAAAAGGTAATTGAATATCTTAAGAAAGAATTTGAGATGAAAGATCTTGGAAAGATAAAACTTTGTCTTGGTCTGCAAATTGAACATTTAGAAGACGGAATTTTAATCCATCAATCTTCCTACGCAGAAAGAGTCTTAAAATGCTTTTACATGGACAAAGCGCACCCATTGAGTACACCAATGGTTGTTCGATCGCTTGAAGTGAATAAGGATTTGTTCCGACCTCTAGAAGATGATGAGGAACTCCTTGGTCCCGAAGTACCCTATCTCAGTGCAATTGGTGCACTGATGTATCTTGCTAATGCTACAAGGCTTGATATAGCATTTTCTGGTAATTTACTAGCAATATATAGTTCTTCTCATATACGGAGACATTGGAACGGGATTAAGCATATATTGCGATATTTAAAGGGAACTCTTGATATGAGTTTGTTTTATGCTAACAAAGATAGTGCAGATCTTGTTAGTTATGCAGATGCAGGTTATTTATCTGATCCCCATAAAGCTCGATCTCAAACGGGGTACGTATTTACATATGGAGGTACTGTCATATCATGGCGCTCCACAAAGTAATCTATTGTTGCTACTTCTTCAAATCACGCTGAGATAATAGTTATTCATGAAGCAAGTAGGGAATGTGTATGGTTGAGATCAATAATTCATTTTATTCTAGAAAAATGTGGCTTGGAATGTGAGAAAAGACCCACAATTTTATACGAAGACAATGCTGCATGCATAACCCAATTGAAGGGAGGATTTATAAAATGAAATAGAACGAAGCACATTTCACCAAAATTATTCTACACACACGATCTTCAGAAAAGTGGTGACATTGATGTGCAACAAATCCGTTCAAGTAATAATCCAACAGATTTATTCACTAAATTTTTGCCAACTTCAACTTTTGAGAAGATGGTATACAAGATTGGAATGCGGAGATTCAAATATAAAATAAGATTTTCATCAGGGGGAGTAAAATACGCGATGCACTCTTTTTTCCTTACTAAGATTTTTTCCAATGAGGTTTTCTTTATAAGGTTTTTAATGAGGCACATAGCAATGCGTATTACTAAATATGTGTACTCTTTTTCCTTCACTAGGATTTTTTCTCACGTGGTTTTTTCTAGTAAGGTTTTAATGAGACACATTATCTTTTAAAGAACATTCAAGGGGGAGTGTTATAAATATATTATATTATGGATGTTCATTGAGTACTCCGTTGTAAATAAGCTTCCTGAAGAAGTTTATCCATATGGGACTCTGCGGTAAATATGTTTATCTATTTAATACTCTATTGGAAATAAGTTTTTTGAAGAAGCTTATCACTTCGGTACCCAATTATGGATAAACATTTACCCCGGTAGAAGATTATCCATACCAGGTATAATAAGTTCATCCTTTCGATACTCCGTTATGGATAAATATTATCCCCGGTAGAAAATTATCCATACCGGGTACAATGAGCTTATCCTTTTAGTACTCCGTTATGGATAATAATTACCCCTGGTAGAAGATTATCTATACTGGGTACAATGAGCTTATCCATTTAGTACTCCATTATGGATAAACATTGCTCTCAATAGAAGATTATCCATATCTGGTATAATATCAGCTTACACAACAGCTTGCAGTAGCAGCTTACACAACAGCTTGCAGTAGCAGCTTACACAACAACTTGCAGTAGCAGCTTACACAGCATGCAGTAGTAGCTTACACATCAGCTTCCTTTCTTCTATAAATAGAAGATATTTCAGTTCATTATGTACATCAGTTTGAATTCGTATAATATATCAGTTTCTCTCTATGCTTATACTTGTCTTTACTTTACATTCTTTATTTTATAACAAACTTATTATTGTTGATATGTTTCTCAATTATTTTTCGTATAAAACACTTTACATTCCAAAAATGGTCCGGTTAAGCTCCACCTTAGATGAAAATATTTCAACACTGCCCTTCATTTTCTCGTAGAAATCTATGTTGCATATTTATAGGATTTAAGTTATGTACACTAAGAGTGTATATTATCTTTACAAGATAAATGCAATTTAATAGTATGTTATTGCAGAATGCAGATTCACTTATTATGTATCCAAGATTGTCAATCAATACTTATTATCTGCAATTACATTTAAATGATCCAATTATATAAATATTCTGCAGATAGCCTTTGCGTATTAAACATTTTTTTGCTTCTCCTTCCCTTGAGTTCTTTACTTCTTCCACATTTTGCTATCTAAGGTCCTACCACTACTAGAAATCCGGAAAAAAACAATCACAAAAAGCGATCAAAGTTGGTCGTTTATGGCCTAAAAAGTAACCAAAAAGCGACCAAACACGTCTGGTAGCTATATTGATGGTCCCTTTTATTTAGCGACCAAAGTTGGTCGCTATTTAGCGACTAACTTTGGTCTCTAAGCTAAAAGGGCCAAATATTCTGATTTTGACTTTAGTGACCAACTTTGGTCGCTATATTAATTTAATAATATAAATTTGGCGACCAAAGTTGGTCTCTACATATGAAATACGTTGTTTTTAATTTATCATTAATCATTAGAAAGCGACCAACTTTGGTCTCTAATCCAAATATTATATTTTAAAATCTGGACAATAGAGACCAAAGTTGGTCGCTAAATTCAAGAATTTAATTTTTTTTTAAAGATAAGCGACCAACATTGGTCGCTATATTTCCAGAAATTGTATTTTTTTAATAGAAATCTGGGCAGGTAGCGACCAAGGTTGGTCGCTATTGCCCAGAAAATTATTTTTTTATAGTGAAAAGCGACCAAATAGAGACCAAAGTTGGTCACTTTTCTTGGTATATTTTTGGCAGAAACTGCCTGTTTTGGCAGCTACACCACCTGCCAGCTTACCAAACATCCTAAACAGGCATTTTATGCCAGCAACAACAACAACAACAACAATTAAAAGCAACAATCAATAGAACTAACACATTAAGCTAACAAAACTAAGTTAACGCTTATTACAAGCCCATTCAAACTAAAAAGAACTAACACAATAGAACTAAGTTTTTTTGTCTAGTTCAAAGTATATAAAGTACTCAAGGAGTGTTCTTTCAGCATCCTCGTCCGAAAGTTGGATTGCCTCGCCCGATTCATTAGGTGGTTGACTGCGTATGAATTCCCCCACGTCAGCTGCATGTGAAGCGAACCTATATGAAAAATTATATATATTGAATTAGTATTTCAAAATTTATATAAAAGTAAATCAAAATACTTAATGAAAAGTAAAAAACTTACATGTATATAGTCGAGGCTCGACCCTCCTTTCTGAATCAGTCTCTTTCTTCTTCTTTACAATACGAGTTTCATTGAATAGCTCATCTTGCTTCATTGGCATCATAAAGCTGTCTGGTGGCTTTGGTGATTATCCTCGTGGTACTATTACTCGGGATGAACTTGGATACAGAGAATAACTTGGATACAGTACCTGACAGGGTGTGTCTTTGATCAATTGTTGATCTCTATAGCTACAATGATAATGAGAAGGCAACGACATGTGTTTCAAAATAGTGATGGTGTAGGTAGGATTTTAACATTTCCTAAGTAGATAAAAGAGGTTATAGAGGAATTCTCTACTTCACTTTCCAAGAGGAAAAGAAGTTTGATTGATAGTGACAACGTTGATGAAGACGGAATGTTTTTCGTTGGTCGTGGCAGTTCCCATAAAGCGGGGATCATAAGACTCTATGATGACAAAGATTATAGGAAGTTTTATTCTAAACTTTCTTCCAAGTCTGATCCGTACAAGCTTAATGTGATATTGGTGATATTTCTTCGGATTCAGACAATGATTTGACCGACAAAAGTATGGAAATGCTCTTAAAAAGAATTAAAAGTAAAACGTTTTTCTTGGTAGAGAAGGATGCTGAAAAGATTTTACCTTTAATTCTTTTTAAGAGCATTTCCATACTTTTGTCGGTCAAATCATTGTCTGAATCCGAAGAAATATCACCAATATCACATTAAGCTTGTACGGATCAGACTTGAAAGAAAATTTAGAACAAAACTTCCTATAATCTCTGTCATCATAGAGTCTTATGATCCCCATTTTATGGGAACTGCCATGACCAACGGAACACATTCCGTCTTCATCAACCTTGTCACTCTCAATTAAACTTCTTTTCCTCATGGAAAATGAAGTACAGAATTACTCTATAAGCTCTTCTTTTATCTACTTAGGAAATACTAAATTCCTACCTACACCATCACTATTTGAAACACTTGCCATTGGCTTCTCATCATCATTGTCGCTAATGAGAAGAACAATTAAAGGCACACTTTGCCAGGTACTGTATCTTAGTTATTCTTGGTGGAAGTTCTATTGCATGTCTAATAACGTCATCAACCTCTTCTAATAATCCTCCGGCAATCTAAAATTCCAAAACATAAACTAAAAGTTCAATTCATATTCTAAACCTTCAATTCATATCCACAAAAGTTCAAGTCATATCCTAAAGGTTCAACTCATATCCTAAAAAGTTCAAGTCATATCGTAAAATTTCAATTTATATCGTACAAGTTCAATTCACAAGAACAAAACCTAAAAACTAAAAGTTCATCAATTCTTATCCTACGAGTTTAAACATAAACTAAAAGTTCAATTTATATCCTAAAGGTTCAATTCATATCCACAAAAGTTCAAGTCATATCCTAAAATTTCTATTCATATCCTAAAAATTCAACTCATATCCTAAAATTTCAATTTATATCCTACAAGTTCAATTCACAAGAACAAAACCTAAAAACTAAAAGTTATATTCATATCCTACGAGTTTAAACATAAACTAAAAGTTCAAGTCATATCCTAAAGGTTCAATACATATGCTAAAGGTTCAATTTATTTCCTAAAAGTTCAACTCATATCCTAAAAGTTTCAATTCATATCCTAAAAATTCAACTCATATCCTAAAATTTCAATTTATATCCTACAAGTTCAATTCACAAGAACAAAACCTAAAAACTAAAAGTTATATTCATATCCTACGAGTTTAAACATAAACTAAAAGTTCAAGTCATATCCTAAAGGTTCAATACATATGCTAAAGGTTCAATTTATTTCCTAAAAGTTCAACTCATATCCTAAAAGTTTCAATTCATATCCTAAAAATTCAACTCATATCCTAAAATTTCAATTTATATCCTACAAGTTCAATTCACAAGAACAAAACCTAAAAACTAAAAGTTATATTCATATCCTACGAGTTTAAACATAAACTAAAAGTTCAAGTCATATCCTAAAGGTTCAATACATATGCTAAAGGTTCAATTTATTTCCTAAAAGTTCAACTCATATCCTAAAAGTTTCAATTCATATCCTAAAAATTCAACTCATATCCTAAAATTTCAATTTATATCCTACAAGTTCAATTCACAAGAACAAAACCTAAAAACTAAAAGTTATATTCATATCCTACGAGTTTAAACATAAACTAAAAGTTCAAGTCATATCCTAAAGGTTCAATACATATGCTAAAGGTTCAATTTATTTCCTAAAAGTTCAACTCATATCCTAAAAGTTTCAATTCATATCCTAAAAATTCAACTCATATCCTAAAATTTCAATTTATATCCTACAAGTTCAATTCACAAGAACAAAACCTAAAAACTAAAAGTTATATTCATATCCTACGAGTTTAAACATAAACTAAAAGTTCAAGTCATATCCTAAAGGTTCAATACATATGCTAAAGGTTCAATTTATTTCCTAAAAGTTCAACTCATATCCTAAAAGTTTCAATTCATATCCTAAAAATTCAACTCATATCCTAAAATTTCAATTTATATCCTACAAGTTCAATTCACAAGAACAAAACCTAAAAACTAAAAGTTATATTCATATCCTACGAGTTTAAACATAAACTAAAAGTTCAAGTCATATCCTAAAGGTTCAATACATATGCTAAAGGTTCAATTTATTTCCTAAAAGTTCAACTCATATCCTAAAAGTTTCAATTCATATCCTAAAAATTCAACTCATATCCTAAAATTTCAATTTATATCCTACAAGTTCAATTCACAAGAACAAAACCTAAAAACTAAAAGTTATATTCATATCCTACGAGTTTAAACATAAACTAAAAGTTCAAGTCATATCCTAAAGGTTCAATACATATGCTAAAGGTTCAATTTATTTCCTAAAAGTTCAACTCATATCCTAAAAGTTTCAATTCATATCCTAAAAATTCAACTCATATCCTAAAATTTCAATTTATATCCTACAAGTTCAATTCACAAGAACAAAACCTAAAAACTAAAAGTTATATTCATATCCTACGAGTTTAAACATAAACTAAAAGTTCAAGTCATATCCTAAAGGTTCAATACATATGCTAAAGGTTCAATTTATTTCCTAAAAGTTCAACTCATATCCTAAAAGTTTCAATTCATATCCTAAAAATTCAACTCATATCCTAAAATTTCAATTTATATCCTACAAGTTCAATTCACAAGAACAAAACCTAAAAACTAAAAGTTATATTCATATCCTACGAGTTTAAACATAAACTAAAAGTTATGATTATATCCTAAAAATTCAACCCATACCCTAAACCCTAGATTTCTATAAATCCTAGATTTCTATAAAATGTTAAATAAAGTTAAATACAATGTTAAATAAAATGCTAACATTTCTATAAACCCTAGATTTCTATAAAATGTTAAATAATGATAAATACAACCTAAACCCTAGGTTTCTATAAAATACAATGTTAAATAATCAATTGAAACACTAGTCATTTGAAACTAATTCATAGCTAATAAACAAAACATTATAAGCTTACACAAAAGATATAAATTGCAATTCTAACCTAGAATTTTTAGGAGGTGGAGAAGGAGAGAGACGCAACAGCGGCAGAGGCGACGGCGACGGGGCGACGGCAGCTGGGCGGTGGTCGTTGGTGGCATGGGTGGGGCCTCTGGTGCTAGGAGTTGGAAGGGGGAGTTGAGTGTGAGAGAGAAAAGAGAGATTTTGGGAAATTTTTAGAAAGAATGGGAGGGTATCCCGGTTTTGACAGTCTGGAATTAAAAATAGCGACCACAGTTGGTCGCAATTTTGGTAGGTAAATCAGTTTTGAATTTTTAGAAATAGCGACCAAAGTTGGTCGCTATTTCTAAAAAAATTATATTACTCTTAATTCAATTTAAAATTATATATATATGTAGTATAAATTTTCATGGTAAATATATATATATATATATAAGCTATATTCGATACAGTATTACCTAATACACTTATACTTAGTGCATAGCATAGCGTAAATATATATATATATACACTTATACTTAGTGCATAGCATAGCGTAAATACATATATATATAAGCTATATTCGATACAATATGACCTAATACATTTATACTTAGTGCATAGTATATCGTAAGTATATATATTATATATATATATATAAGCTATATTCGATATAATACTACCTAATACACTTATACTTAGTGCATAGTATAGCGTAAGTATATATAGTATATATATAAAAGCTATATTCGATACAGTATTACCTAATACACTTATACTTAGTGCATAGTATAGCGTAAGTATATATATATATAAAAGCTAATACACTTATACTCAGTGCATAGTATAGCGTAAGTATATATATTATATATATATATAAGCTATATTCGATATAATACTACCTATTACACTTATACTTAGTGCATAGTATAGCGTAAGTATATATATATATAAGCTATATTCGATACAGTATTACCTAATACACTTATACTTAGTGCATGCGTAAGTATATATATAATATATATATATAAGCTATATTCGATACAGTATGACCTAATACACTTATACTCAGTGCATAGTATAGCGTAAGTATATATATATATATATATATATATATATATATATATATATATATAAGCTATATTCGATATAATATTAGCTAATGCACTAATACTCAGTGCATAATATAGCGTAAGTATATATATATATATATATAAGCTATATATATTTACCTAACCTGTCCAGGACGTACCTGCAGTCAATTAGCATAGTACTAGCACATACAGGTACTTTCAAGACTTCTTCAGGAAGTTTTTGTAAATCCCAAGACTACTTTTAAATACAAGACAACACATTAATTTTGAAAAGAAAAGACTATAGATTGAATATATATATGTATATATAGAGAGAGAAACACACACGCACGATTCTTAGTACTATTCATCCCTTGTATTACAAAAGTATTAACGGCTTACATTTATATTCTTTAGATAGTAAATACAAAAGTGATTTTTAATTTTGACCATTGTTGACCTGAATAGAGACCAACTTTGGTCGCCATTTATTCAAGAATTTAGTTTAGCGACCAAAGTTGGTCGCTATATTTAAATCAGATTTAATTATATTTCATATAATATTTAAATTAATAATATAATTATTAAAATTGTATAACTGGGTCCCATTTAAGCGACCAAAGTTGGACGGTATCTTCCTACCCTTTAAGTTGCAACCAACGTTGGTCGCAATTTTTATATTATATATATTTATATTTTATAATTTTTTTAAAATAATAATATATTTATTAAAATTTTGTAGGTGGATCTCACTTAGCGACCAACATTGATCACTAATCTTAGTAAATGTTAGACCAAGAAAGTCTGACCAGTTCAGTCAACATTTTGACTAATATAGCGACCAAGTAGCGACCAACCTTGGTCGCTATTTTGTTTCTTTTATTTATTTTATTATTGTCGCTAGTTTAGCGATCAACTTTTGTCGCTTTTTCCCACAGACCAACTTTGATCGCTAAATTTTGATCGCTTTTTTTTCGGATTTCTAGTAGTGTACTAGTACTAGATATTCTCACCTATACTTTTTCCATTGTACAATGAAAAGATATAACTTTGATATGCTGCCTTATTGACCCAAACAACGCACGGTTGGCTATAGGTTTTGGTGCTAGAGCTTATCCTATTTTGGAAATGAATAATTTCACTTTTCTAGTTGATGATTTTGTGTATTTGCTGGTGAAAATAACGTAATTCCTCCGTTCCAATTTAGATGAGTTAGTTGATTTGGCATGTAATTTAAGAAAAAAAGATTTTTGAAACTTGTGGTCTTAAAAGCTTATGAGGTAAAAACTTTGTATGTCATGATATTTGTGTGGTTACAAAAGCCTCTTATTAAGCTTCTTACTATTTTGGAACACACAAAAAATGAAATTATCTCATCTAATTTGAAACGGATGGAGTATCTTGTTTGGCAGATATTTTCTTTTGCGACCTTGTTCTCCTTTTTTCAATAAATTAATTTCCTGATTGGCTGATATATATATATATATATATATATATATTAAATTTCTCTAGTCCTTATTCGAAAATTTAAATGTCGAAGTTATTAACTGAGTGAGTCGTCAATACTTACTATGTGATGTACTTTATAATATGTATCTTATCATAAACCTTTTTTTTCCTATAACACCCATAACGGTTAATTATTCTAACATTATTTTCATGGACTTAAGATATATCTTCATTTCATTTTTTACTGTTTGGTAAAATTAATTTTGGTGGAACCGTTGCCAAAAAATTTGCAAGTTGATATTATAAATCCATATATCCAAGGGGATAGTAGCAAAAAAGACAAATATGAAGAGGTTTTGAGGGGATTGGGAGAAAAAAATATACTTGGAGGAGTAGGGAGGCCATTTTAGGCCAAACATACACTGTAATGGGTAGTTTGGTTGTGAAATAAGTTATCTCAGGATTAATTATTTAAGGATTAATTATCCTGCAATTTTAATCATACATTTCCTTAGGAATAAAAATGACATTACAATCTTAGGATAACTAAATTTCGTAAGAAGTTAATGTATATGAAATCTTTATCGTACTCAAAAGCAGTTTTTTTTTATGATAATAGTTAAATAATCATACTATATTGTATTGTACATTCATGTTGTTCAAACAACAACCAAAAATAAAAGGGAAACGATCTTGTTCTTAATCACCTTCGTTAAATTCTGGCTTGCTTGTTTCAGCTGATTAGATGTTTATCTAGAAGCCATAGTACTTAATTATTATTAATTGTTCAGGTGTTCTGTTTTTTTATTTCTAGTCGGCGAAGAAAGAAGTCAATAATTTTTGAGAGCAAACAGTTAAATCATTCACAATACATAAGATTATATTTTCTCGTTAGACAGGCTTAGGATCTGGTAAACTTTTCATAGAATGAGAAATGAAATTTCTCATATATCACCGATGCCATGAGAAATTTATTACTCGCGCTATCTCCCGTTTTTAACATGATACTTCTATTTCTAGATTTTATGATTACAATTTCCTAAGTTCAAGACAAATTTAATTATCCTATGGAATAGTGATTTATAATAATATTACATCATTTTGAAATAAAAATAGATTGTCTAATCTACAATGACATTTTTCTCACTCGAAAGATATTTTAAGTAGTACTCCCTCCGGTAAGGGGTCGTTTGGTTAGAATACTATTTATATCGGTATAGGTTATGCCGGTATAAGTTATCTTGGAATAAATTAATTATGCTGGAATTATTGTTTATTCATTGTTTGGTATATTGTATTAAGAATGAGAATTGCATAATTTTTAAGAAGAAGGTATAAGTTATATCGGTGATAATTACCCCACCTTCTATAAGGTATACGTTATCCCAATGTTAAAATTAATACCGGAATAACTTATACCTGGTTTTCTAACCAAACAGAGTATTAAAATGGTATTAAATTTTTATATCACCCTTATACCTTCTTATACTTCATACCAAACGACCCCTAAGTGACTTTTTTGACTATTTTCACACATATTAAAAAATTTATTTTTAGCATTAATTAACAATAAAATTGATTATATTAACCTTAATTTATACGTTGAAAATATAAAAAATACTCCTAAATTTTTTACTTCAATAAAAATTATTGAAAAAAATTAATTATTTCTTGATATTTAAAATAATTAAATATTATGAACCACAAAATAAGACCAAAAGATCGCTCTAAGGGAATAGAGGGAGTATTAATTTGTAGGTAATACAACAATGATTAGTCCTACAATGAAATTTTGCGAGGAGGGACACACATAGTGTCCCCTGTGGCGCCAACAGTAATAGAGTTTGACCCCTAACCTGCAGACCAAATTCCACGTTTTTTTATTAATTACTCCCCATATTCACAATAAGTGACCATTTTTTTTTATTTTGGTTCAAAATAAGTGTTCTGTTATGTAATCAAGAAAAAATTCAATTTATTTTTATAAAATAACCCCTATGTACATATCCCTAAAAAAAATTCTTACTCCTCACATTAAATGTTTAATTAGAAATAATTTAGTCATTTAAAAGCAAATTGGTCACTTATTGTGAACCGGAAGAAGTAACATTCTAATCCTCATTAGTTGTACTATAAACTATGGGCTTTTCTTTTTCCTACTTTTCGCTACGGAGGGTGAAAATTAGGATAGAAGTTGTAGTTAGTCGAGCAATTTCTTTATTCTTTGTGGGAGAGCATAATTTTAATTTAGAGCACTTTATCTGTTCATCGCTTCTCTATATAAGTATTAATATTATTATTCAATTATTGTCTTATTCTTTAATTTTATTACGATCATTGTTTCTTCGAATTTGCTTATCTTTATTAATTGTTGTCAATATTTTTCTTTACTTCAATATTTTTATTTTTAGCTTTTACTCTTGTAATTTTAAATCTATTTTAAAAATATTTTTTTTGATCTGAAGATCTATCAAAAATAATATTTCTACTTTACTTGAGACAGCGGTAAGAATAAAGTCTATGTACACATGTGTGATCATAGTGAATATGTTATTGCTGTTGTCGATGTTAAACGGTTGAACCGGTTAAACTCCTACTTTCTTCTAACTTTTGGTTTGGTTTTCTAGATGAGAGTATATTATTGTTAAACAATTATATTAGATTTCTTTGTTTATGCTTTTCTTTTTGGCGCTCAAGGATTTGGTGAACTTGGAAAAAAGTTCCTACGTCGATGATCAAGCTGTAGAAAGGGTTGGATAAGAATCAATCTCCGAACTTTACACTTTTAACTTTTATCTTACTTTTGTGATACTTTCCATTTTGGCACGTCAAAATGTTTGACATTAAGATATTATTACATTGTTTTCACAATTTTAAATAATTTAAATTTATGGAATTATTTGTACTATAATTTTTGGATATGATGTTTGTATTGGTCAAAATCTGACCATCACGATCAGGTCGTCTAACACCCCGCGCCCAGTAACTATACAATGAAAGTCAATAGAGTCTGCTCCATTTCTCCTCTGTGACATTTGACAAGTCAAAAAGAGTAACGTTTAAAAGCAAGACCAGGACACACTGACGACGAGAAAGCGTCAAGTCAAGCAATGGGTCGACCATATAGCCAGAGAACTCTCAACAAACAGGAGGGGCTTCGCCATTCTTCCAAAAAAGAGGACAAAAAGCCTCTTCCTTGTATTTTAGAAAACAGAGGAAATGATCTCAAGGAACACCTATAAATCTACTCTCTCATTAGTGGGTGAGGTACACAATATTAAATCTGAATAAGATCGATCATGTTTCTTTCGTCTCATATGCGTTCATTATCATTAACGTTTCGATCTGGAGTTAATTATCTTTGGCTAAGATTTACCCCTTCATTTTTGATTGATTTGTTCAAAAAAGGTTTTAATATCTTTTGAGTCAAACAATTTGGCGCCGTCTGTAGAGATTTCTTAGTGAAAACTCCTAGTTTTTTCCAGATCAAAGCTGAGAAACATAATTATTCACCGAAAGAAGCACGAAGGGAGAATCTAACTCACGCGAGACATGGGAACAACGCGGTAAGGGAAGGAGAGCCGAGTGGGTTTACCGAACCTGGAATTCCTCGCCCCATCAGCTGCAAATATTCTAAACAAGGCAAACGGTGCTCCAAAACCAGCTCTCCCCCACTGAACCACCGGATGGAAGCGAATAAAATCTCACCCTCACCTCTCACACTTCGTTAGGGCAAGCACATAAGATCCGCGTGGACGAAAAAACACAAGGACATCTAGGTTGAAGAAAAAAAAGTACTTCAATACGGCCGAAAACCTCCCTGCCGGCAACATCTCCGAGTTGAACGGCCGGAGTCAGACAAGAAAACTGTAATGCACGCACAGTGCGAGCCTACATGAAACGTTGATGCCTCTTGTCCACCAGCGTTGCACCATTTGATGCAAGCAATACCAAACAAACTGGGACTCCTGCGGAAGATGCCCAACTCTCCAGAAACTGGGACTGGCGGCGGGCTGTTATTTCGATAAATTCGAAATAACACCCTTTAAGGCCAAGGGCCTTCGCCATCAAATAAGAAAGGTTCGACCTCGATCGAACGATGACGGGCTGTTATTTCGTTAAGTTCGAAATCACACCCTTGAAGGCTAATGGCCTTCGCCATAAAAAAAAGAAAGGTTTGACCTCGATCGAACGACGACGGCCTGTTATTTTGATAAGTTCGAAATAACACCCTTCAAGGCCAATGGCCTTCGCTAACAAATAAGAAAGGTTCAACCTCGATCGAATGACAACGAGCTGTTATTTCGATAAGTTCGAAATAACACCCTTTAAGGCCAAGGGCCTTCGCCATCAAAAAAGAAAGGTTCGACCTCGATTGAATGACGGCAGGCTGTTATTTCGATAAGTTCGAAATAATACCCTTCAAGGCCAAGGGCCTTCGCTATCAAATAAGAAAGGTTCGATGTCGATCGAACGATGACGGGCTGTTATTTCGATAAGTTCGAAATAACACCCTTCAAGGCCAAGGGCTTTCGCCATCAAATAAGAAAGGTTCGACCTCGATCGAACAACGACGGGCTGTTATTTTGATAAGTTCGAAATAAAACCCTTTAAGGCCAAGGGCCTTCACCATAAAAAAAAAAAGGTTTGACCTGGATCGTACGACGACGGGCTGTTATTTCGATAAGTTCGAAATAACACCCTTCAAGGCCAAGGGCCTTCGCCATAAAAAAAGAAAGGTTAGACCACGACCGAACGACGACGGGTTGTTACTTCGATAAATCCGAAATAACACTCTTTAAGTCCAAGGGCCTTCGCCAAAAAGAAAAGAAAAGTTCGACCCCGATCGAACGATAACGGGCTGTTATTTCGATAAAATTCGAAATAACGCAACAGGTCGACATTTCGATAAGTTCGAAACAACATCACCAAAGGTCGATAACTAATGGAAGAAAAGAAAAACCGGGACTCGTCAGACGAGCCTCTATCTTGCACCAAAGCCATGAACAGTTGGAATAAAAAGTAAAGTACAAGGCAAGTAGCGAAGGAGAGAACTTTTATTTATGCAAAGTCACAGTGCAGGCTAACACCGCTTACATATGGCCCAGGCCAACCAATAAAAAAAGAAAAAAAAAGGGAAAAAAGAAAGAAAGAAGAGGAAACAAACAAGTGACAGTTAACAAACAAAATAAAAATAAAAACAAAGGACAATATTCTTCATTCAGCGTCATCACCGCAGTCATCATCACCACTATCATCACCATCTCCACGAGATCCACCATTATCATCATCCGCACCCCATTGGCTTAAGGAGTCACCGCATCGTATCCACAGTTAATGCGAGCCTCACGAGCTTTCGCTCACGCTTCTTCATAAGCATCCTCAGCCACGGTGCCCGCTTCCCATAAACTCTTATATATGTCCCTCTAGGCTTCAGCATAAACCCATAGCTCATGCATTTGGCGAGGAACGACAGCGGAAGACGACTCAACCTGGGCCTGTAATCGCTCATTCTCTGCCTCCAAGGCCGTGACATGATCTCTCAAAGTCGATGCCTCCTAATCAATCGTGTCGATGCGCTCCTCGAACCTCGTTTCCCTGAGGGTAGCTGTCGCTCTCTCCGATTCCTGTTCAGATTGAGTACGTGGATGGTGTCCTCCAAGGCCGCTGCCCTCGCCAAAGCCTCAGACCAAGCTCTCTCGATGTTCTCTAAACCCGCGACCTTGCTCTCCATCGCAGTCAATTTTCTCAACCACTCCGTGCTCATCGCCTCGACCTTGACCAAGTTCTGGTCCATCTCCGATTGCATTGACCTCAACCTGCCATGCAAATGCTCACACTCCACCGCAATCCCCCTACCTAACTCGAGCTCTTCGTCCTTAATGCGGAGTTGCTCCTCGAGTTCGCTCTTGCTACGAATTGTCTGCATCAATTCCTGGTCCCTTTTCTCCAACTCCTCACCAAGAGCCCGTTTATGGGGGTCCGCCCTCAGCCACTCGTGCATCTCACGACATCTATCACGGTAGCGATGGTATTTCTCCAGCATCTTCAGGAAAACCCTTGCCCGGATGTTAGCCCTAGGAATGCTTTCCACTTCCACCATGTATGTCTGGAAATCATAAAGACGGGGTTAAACTAGTGCTCTCGAAAAGGGGGAAAGCATAAAGTGAAAACAAAACGCAACGTACCTTTAAGCCCATGACGGCCACCTCGTCCCTCAACTCAGCATCAGGGACATCCCGAATAGACTCATTCTCAGCTTCTGAGCATAACAGGCTGAATTGCGGCACCAGATCCTCTCCTTCCGCCAAGAGGTTAACGCCTGAAGGGATCCGAAGAACATGGGTCGATTCCCCCGCATTAACCACCGAATGAGTAAGGCCCTCCTCGAACATCCTGACATCATCGGGGTCTAGGTCTGACTTAGATTCATACTTATCAACCACCATAATTTTTTACTTTCCGCTACTGAAAGAGGGGCACGACCCGCTGCAGAAGATGAGGGCATGTCTGAAGTCACAACAACGGCGCTAGAGGTTTGGTCCTCTAACACGGCAAGATGTTGATCATCAGTAACAGCAGGGACTTCTGATTGAGCCAAGACGACGGTGGGAGTTTCTGACTACTGATCATGGGCGCCGACAACTTCAATGGCCTGCTCCGCCCCTATGGGGGAAGCCGCAATAACACCCTCTCCAGAGCCCGTCGGGGGAGAATCGTCCAGGCGAATCACTGTTGGGGGCGCCGCCTCAAACTCTACTCTCCGTCTCTTTAACGGACCCTCCTCCTCTCCAGTAGACGGTGACTCGTTCGTGGGACGAACGACATTGGTCGGGACCTCGTCCTGTGAAACGGCCCTCGCTGGAGTAACCAAGGCCATGGATTCAACGGAAGCAACTCTCGATAAAGGTCGTGCAGTAGATACTGCGATAGGGAGAGCAAATACGGTCGGCTGGCGGAAAGCTAGTTGAGGTGCCCTTACTCTCCGCACCCTCCCTGACAACGACGAACAATGCTTGAGAAGCTAAACAAAAAATGAGAAAAGAAAAGGGCAGTACATAAAGGCGTCGTCTCACCTGTGAGGGGCCGACGTCCGAACCTCTCATGAAAGGCCGACCATGTGCGAATTCCCACTGTATGGGGAAGAATGGCCTCCTCTCATTCGCGAATTCCTTCGATGGGAGGCGGGGGTAATCTCTCAGCTGCAAAGACGAGTCAGTTTGGTACTCAAGGAAATTAATAAAGCATTTCACCGAATAAAGGTGCAAACTTACGTGCGAAGTTCCATCTCTCAAGGAATCCCATTGGGTCCGCCACAATGTGTTCAATCCACACATAAAAGTAGTTCTCATAGAAACGACGGTTGGCCCTGTCGTTCATTCTTACCACCAGACTTCTCGACCCCCGAGGACGCATGTGGATCATCGAACCACGGATCCGTTGAGGAGCAAAGATGCTGAGCATATGGTCCAAGGTGACATCACGACCGACAAGTTCCGCATACTTAAGCAGCATAAGGAATAACTTGTACAGATAAGGCGAAAGCTGGGTGGGGCACACTTCGTAGAAATGGCAAAAATCCACCACCAACATGGGAAGAAAAAATGTGTAACCTACAATGAAGGGGTAAGCATAGAACACGCAGTACCCAAGACTGTCGAAGTGAACTCTGTCGTCCCCCTCCACCGGTCGTATCTCGACGTAATTGGGGATTCTCCACCTTTCCCTCAACTCTAAGATTCCTCTTTCTCTCAAAATGGAAGCGACGGGTTCCGGATTCGCTCTACCAACAAAACTAAAGTCAGTCGCCACCCTCCCAGGGCGAGGTAGGATCTCAACCACCGAGGGAACCTCCTCATCCTCTACCGCGTCCGCCCCTCCGGTGACATGAACAAAACTCTCTGGTAACGGATTAGCGGCAGGAAGATTGTCGCGAGAAGAATCACCGGTCATTTTTAGCAGAGAGTGCACCGGAAGAAGTAATAAGAAGAAGAGATGAAAGATTTCAGTAAGCAAGAAGGTGAGCAGAAATTCAAGGTATCAGAAAAAGCTATATCTGAAGAACTCACTCAAACGAAAGATGAAGTGAATCAATCAAATGACAAGTTCCCTTTATTTATAAGAGACATAAATTTCCCGAGCACAAAACCCAAGAGTCGTCATTCGAATCTGACAAGGCACGAAACGTTTCAGTTTCCTAGAAACGTATGTCATAATGGTGTTAACCACGATCCGTCGCTTCAATACCAATCAACGTTTCGGTTCTGAATTCACCGCAACGGCCCGCGAGGATTGAGAGAACCCCACCATTTCATTAAAAATCCCCAGGACACAACTAAGGAATGGAAAGTCATAGGCCAAATTTCTCTCGACTGCGTAACGAGCATGATCCGTCTGTCGAGGCCGACGTAGGACGACCCCGACAGACAGAGGGACTAAATGTATTGGTCAAAATTTGACCATCACGACCAAGTCATCCAACACCCCGTGCCCAGTAACTGTACAATGAAAGTCAATAGAACCTGCTCTATTTCTCCTTTGTGACATTCGACAAGTCAAGCAATGGTGATGTTTAAAAACAAGACCAGGACACACTGACGACGAGAAAGCGTCAAGTCAAGCAATGAGTAAAGGGATCTCGACTATATATAGCCAGAGAACTCTCAACAAATAGGGGGCTTTGCCATTCTCCAAAAAAAGAGGACAAAAAGCCTATTCCTTGTATTCTTTTATTTTTATTATTATTTATTATTATTATTATTATATAAAAAAGCGAAGATGGTCGACCATCTGAGGGCATTTTTGACTTTTCATAACTTATAATAGACGTGGCCACTCATCGAACTCTCAAATTCTTTATTTTTCTTCTTCATCTAGAATTTTCCCTCACTTCAGTTCCCCATCTCTAGCATCTTCGTTGTCTTCTTTGTTGGGTCTCACAATGTTCAGGTTAGTATTTACTCTCTTTTTAATTTGTTTTTCATTTTTTGTTGCTTGTTGCAGTGGAGTTTTGCTTCTTTTTCCCCCTTTATTTGTTATGCGTATTTTATATTTCTTTTAGTTTTCTCTTCTTCTTCTTTTTTCCTTCTTCATTACCTGGTTGGTGATGTTGCCTTCTTTCCATTGTCGCTTTTCTTAACTTTTTTGTGTAGTAGTCTCTTCTGTATTTTCTTTGCATCTCTTTTACGATCATTGGAGTTGTATTATTTTGTGTATGTTTTAATTTTTTGGTTGAATTCCACACTTGTATTTTTGCTTGATTTGTTTTAAACTTTATGCAAAACTGCTCCATTTAGTTTGTTTTATGTTTTGTGGATCTTCACTAATTGAAGATCTTCTTTGTTAAATAAATTTTGCATGTCAGATGAATCTTTCATTCTAAAAAAAGCCTAAAAGAATGAATATATGGGTCAAAGGAAAATAGTTGTGCGAGCACACAAAAAATCATCAGTAATTCATTAGTATCTGCACATTCAAAGGGACCTTAATTTTTAATAGTTTATTTAGTGATTGAACATTGGACATTTGAGATTTTTGGGAATTTTGGTGATATGCCGTGAGTAACAGTAGTAGAAGCTAACTTGTAAAAAAATATATAACTAAAATAAATGCTGTTAGAAGCTAAACAAAAGGGACAAGGAATATACCAATGTATGACTATGACAACTGTTGCTAGCACTGAAATAGCTATTAGCTTCATGGTCTTTATCTTAAATTCATACTTTGATTATTATTGTTTTGTTATTCTATATTTGCATTTGTATTTTTTGTTTATTTTTTGCTTTATGTTTTACCTTTTTAATTAGAGTGGAGATAATAGCACTATTGTAGGCTCACCTAGAGGTACGATATAGATATGCATCTTGAACTGAGCTGTTCATTTGGTTATCTTTTTCACCCTACTTGCTTATGTGGCTGCCACTATGAATAGCAAGAATGCATTATTAACATATTATATCAGTTATCTTAATTTTCATGACTGCTGTATGGATAACTCCGTGCTGCATCTTAGTGTAAGCATTTTATTTTTCTACTTTGTTTGCCTCATAACAGTAAAAAAAAGAGGCAAGTATTGCACTTTCTTATTAATCATGTTTCAATGTTGTTCTACTCTGTTTGCCTCATAAAAGTAAAAAGGATTCAAGTGAAATAATTCTAGCTATGATAAGTAGTTGACTCCCTCAAAGAACTCTCATGTACTATAAAATTGCAAATTATGGTTTTGTCTTCCCAACTGTGCACTTTAACTTGATTAAACTAAAAATTTACCTTAATTTCTAAGTTTTAATACTGGAGCATTGAAAATGGTATATTTCCTCGGTATTATTTATGGGAAACATGAAACAAGGCTCTCTAAACTACTAAAGCAAGCATATCTTATTTTTGGAACTGCAATCTGTTAATTTAAGATTTTCTTTCACTTTAGATGTCAAGAACGTTATCTAGCCTCTTTCTCCTATAGTTATGAAATTTCATAATGTTAATTTTCCAATTTAGGTGCCTAGAATTTGTCTTGGTGTCAAATGAAGAGGATATGGCTTATTCTACTAGAAGGATATCAATTCTCTCCCAAATTTTTTAGATATTTCTAACGGCTCATATTATGATTTAGCCTTAGTTGAGAAGGACATAATTGGAAAAAATGGTACAATCTTTTTGGTGCAGAATGGAATTTTACATGCACACATCTTATCTAGGCATCATTATGGTTATTTTTTGTTTTGCTTACAGTTTCTAAGATATCAGTAGTGTTGGGGATGCATTAACCGATCATGTTCTGCAAGCAGTATCAGATTTCCCATAGGACACTTAAAACGGAAGCAGGATATACTCTTTGTGCAGAGAATGCAGCTGACACAAAGTCATTTATATGGACATGTCAACTCTTGCTTCTCTTGCCCAAAGTTGATGCACCATGGGTTTCCGCTAATATAATAGCTCCTGTGTGAATGACCAGACCTCAACAATATGTAGCAAAGAAACAAAATTGCTTCTCATTTTTCATATTTGATGATTAGTTGCCTAGACTGCTGCTTTTATGTGCTACATATAGGACCACTACATTTGTTTTTAATAATTGCAAGGACTGGATCAATACATGCACTTCTTCCCGCAAACTATGTGTTGGCAGTTGAAGTTTTACCATTGCAGTATTTAGATAAATGGTCATATTCAATCTTGTACTGGGGGGTATACTTGTCAATTGAGTAATAAGTAAGGGGTATAGTTATCAAATACTGCAGCGTTAATAACAAATTAGTTAGTCAGTTACAGGAGGGGTTAGTCCGTTGAGAGTCGTTAATAGCCTAATCACAATATATAGTTGAGGGCTTTGTAGATTGGGGATTTTATCGAATGAAATTACTCTTCTTCCTCTTTATTCTCAGAACTCTCAATTTACTTTCTACAAATACTTGTTCAGGAACCATTCTCTTCATTGGTTTCTTAGAGATTTGCATACGATTCCTTGGTTGTATCAATCTTGTACCATCTCAATGTTTAAGAAAATTTTGGTATCAATTTGTGGTATAAAACTTGAGATTTCTGTTAGTTTCTTTTTGGAAAATAAATGGAAGTAGTTCTCTCACTATTATTGTAATAAAGGGAAATGAAAATTCAATTTTTAGTAGGTGCTATAGCAATTAGTAGCAAGCTCATAGTTCAAACTTTGACATGCAAAAGAGCAACATATTAGAAAAATCTGCAAATTCTTTTGCATTAGAGGAAGATTAATGGTTGACTCTTCAACTTTAGCTTACTGATCTGTAGTATTTATTGCTCAAACTTAATCCGGACTTACATAATTTCTATATTAGCTATCCTGATAAATCCTAACTTAATTCTTCTTGTTAAGGCAGAATTGGAGATGGAGAGAACCCAATATGATTCTTCAAGGAAATTGATATGCGAAAGCAATACGCTTTACATGTCTGTCACACCCACACGCCTCCTGACTGTAATGGTTGGGCTTGGCTATGCTTGCCGGTTGTGCTGCGTGAGCCTCCAAATGCCTCCAAGCAAGGAAATGTTTTCGGGGTAATTGCGACGCTTGAAAGAAACTAAAAGATGTCTACTAAAATAATTATACGTATCTGTTTAGTGAAACTTTCTCCTTTGTTTTTATTTTATGATGTATCTTCTTCTGATTCTTGAGGGTAAGTACAGAGGAAACATTTTTTTGTAATGCAAAGTTCTTGCAATACACTATATACCTGTCAATTTGGATATGAAATTTTGTTCGTATGTAGTGTAAGCAATCATTTCTGCCGTACCTTTTTGTGTTTTTTTATTGGTTGTCACAGCACCACTTTGTTGGGCCCGTGCTGAGCACGGACATGCTTCATCTAGTTAGAAAATAGAGGAAATGATCTCAACGAACACCTGTAAATCTACTCTCTCATTAGTGGGTGAGGTAGATAATGTTAAATTTGAGTAAGATCGATCATGTTTCTTTCGTCTCATATGCGTTCATTATCATTAACGTTTCGATTTGGAGTTAATTATCTCTAATTAAGATTTACCCCTTCATCTTTGATTGATTTGGTCAAAAAAGGTTTTAGTGTCTTTTGAGTCAAACAATATCTTCTTTATCAAATGAATTTTTCGATACTTTTGTATATTTGTAATATGACTATATAAATTAGAAAAATGTCTTAAAGATCCACAGATGACGAAGTACCTGTATGTTTATCTTGGTTCTGTTAGATAATAGCTTTGACGGAGATACTAGGCACAATAGGAATGATGAACTTATAAGATAGAGAACAAAAATTGGGTAAAATAAAATATTTAAAGTTATTTTATTGTCAAATTTAGAAAGTAACCATTAGGAAATAGATTCTCTCTTTTCTAAACGAAGGAAATATGTACTTTTAGTTCAAAATGGTGAGTGCAATCGAAATATTGAATATGCCTAAATAAAGGTGTGTTTGCTTCCATTTACTTACGTATTCAAGATTTTAAGTTAGTGAGCGCAAAATATTATTATACTTAGTTGTTAAAGCGAAAACGCAATCATATTTCCCGAGACAATTGAAAGGAAAAAGGAGAAAACAAATGACAACCATTAATACTTTTTAATATTATCATCGCACCACTAATCATAATCATGGTACTAATTAATGATGATTATGTAGAAAGGAGGGTCTGTCCAATTTTAGGCTTGCACGTTCGACTATAAGGTTCACTATTCGTCTGGTACTAGTCTGGTTATTATATTACTGGCCGGCCAGCGGCGGCGATCACTTCAGATATTTTCCTTTTTTATTTGCGAATATTTTTATTTTTCGAGCTGGGATTTGATTAAATTTACATTGTATTTAATATCTGAATTGTATCACATGTTGTAATAATGTTGACACGTGTGCTTAGTCAAATTGAAGATCCGACTTTTTTCGCTTCCTATTTGGGAAAGAAATTGCTCTTTTTATCCTCCTCTGGGCTCTTGGGCTCTGACTTCCTAATTCCTATCATCTTATTTATCCACATTAGTTGGGATTTTTGACAGATAGAGTTTATTAATATTCTTTTTTTTAATCCAAAAAATGGTAAATGGCCTTTCCCTAATTTTTTTAATTCTTAGTTGTTCAATTCTAAATGGTTGTTATTGGACAATAAATTTATGGCTCAGTTAGGCATTCTTCAACCGTTAATTATATGTTATGAAATGCATATGCGAGAGTAAAGTTATATGGACTAGAAAGATGTTATTTGTTGGTATTCCATTTATTTTGTATCAAGTTTGAAAAAGATAAAAAAAAATGAGAAAAATTAATAATGTGAATATTATTCAGATGGTAAACCTTATAGGAATGTATCAAACCTTATCATCTTTTTCCTTCTTATACCATATATGAAACCTTATTACCAAAAATGTGCATAGTTTCATATTTACCCGTCATATTCACAGTTATTCTACAAATATTATACCATTCATTAAATACCAATTATTAGGAGCTGATTCCTTTCTAATTAGGCGCGCTACAAATCTCGAACTAAATATTCTTCCAGATATTCCTATTTAGGCGCGCTACAATTATGGAAGTAAATATTCTTCCAGATATTTCATTAAATAAGGAATCATTGTAGCATTAAAATTCCTTATTTAGATATCTCTAATTATTTTTTTTCTCTTTGAGAGATCAAATGACGTGAATAATCAGAGAGACAGAGTATGAGACCGGCTTTTGAAAATTGTTCCTATTTTCACCTGATCTTTCTGCTTATAGTCTCACTTAAAATTGTAGCTGAAAATATCATTATATTTTTTTCCATGAAAAATAATAAGTTGACAAATCTAATAATTGATGTCACTAGGTAGTATTTTTCAAACTCGACAAAGTAGTTGATGTAGCTTTCTAACATATTTCCCTCAATCTATAATTGAGAATACTATAATGAATCTTTAAGATTATGTCTAGTCGAAATCCCAATTAAACTACAATCGAATGAGGATTGGGATATTAAAATTCAATATACCCAGTTTGTAGATATTTTGTAGAAGAATTGTAGATTATTTGTATTATGATTGTAGATACTTTATTTTTTGTTTTCACAAATAAAAAACGACTAAAACTTCTACAAATCTTTTGCAAAAAACGCAATTATGTCGAAAATTTCAATTAAACTACAATCGAATGGGAATTGGGATATTAAAATTCAGGGTACCCATTTTGTAAATATTATGTATATAAATTGTAGATTATTTGTATTCTGATTGTAGATGCTTTGTTTTCTGTTTTCACAAATCAAAAACAACTAAAACTTCTACAAATCTTCTGCAAAAAATGCAATTATGTCGAAAATTCCAATTATGCTACAATTGAAATGAGAATTGGGATATTAAAATTCAATGTACCCAGTTTGTAGATATTTTGTAGATAAATTGTAGATTATTTGTATTCTGATTGTAGATGCATTATCTTCTGTTTTCACAAATCCAAAACGACTAAAACTTATACAAATCTTCTGCAAAAAACGCACTTATGTCGAAAATCCCAATTATGCTACAATTGAAATGGGAATTGAGATATTAATATTCAATGTACCCAGTTTGTAGATATTTTGTAGATAAATTATAGATTATTTGTATTCTGATTGTAGATGCATTGTTTTCTATTTTCACAAATCCAAAACGACTAAAACTTCTACAAAATCTTCTGCAAAAAACTCAATTATGTCGAAAATACCAATTAAGCTACAATTGAATGAGAATTGGGATATTAAAATTCAATGTACCCAGTTTGTAGATATTTTGTAGATAAATTGTAGATTATTTGTATTCCGATTGTAGATGCTTTGTTTTCTGTTTTCACAAATCAAAAACGACTAAAACTTCTATAAATCTTCTGCAAAAAACGCAATTATGTCGAAAATCCGTTTTTAACTTTAAAAATCAACATCCATACCCCTAAAGAGATAAAAACAAAAACAATTGCCAGGGAAATTCTTTCTAGTTAAACAAATGGCAAATAACCAAAAAGGAATCGGTGGTCATAGATTAAATTAAAAAAAAGTTGGAAACAAGGAGCTCTTCAGATTTTGACTAGCCAACTCAGTCAATTGGTTTGCATGAAACAGAAGTACATACTAAAAGTTACTCTGCAGTAAAAGACATTGCCATTTATGAAATTTTTGTAACCCGAGGCTGCCAACAAAGACCCCTTTCCAGTGTAGGGCGTGGGGTTTTGGCGTAAAAGACATAGCATTTTTTTCACTGAATGTAGACAAAAAAGATTTAAATTGAACTTTAATGGTGGGTGAACGATGTTCCTGCGATTTTAGAAGAGGGAAAAGGGGTAAAAAGAACGCGTGTTTGAGTAAAACGTGGATGAGGGTGAGGGTTTGGGAGAGAGAAACGTGGAAGTGGTGGGAGATACTGTAATACCTTATATTTTTAGTAAGGGTGTATTTGTCATTAGTAAATAATAATAATAATAATAATAATAATAATAATAATAATAATAATAATAATACATCAGATAGTGTATAAAATAAGTGGCCAGTGGCTAATTTCGTAACTCCACCTAAGGTTATTAAACAAAAAACAAAACAAAAAAAAGAAGTTGGGCCAAACCCATTTACGTAACTATCAGATTTTACCTAGGGAGTAGATAAGAAAAAGAATTAACTTCCTGGTTTCAAGATAGGAAAAGTTACAAGGAGGGTGAGCAGACGTTGGCACTACACCAGAAAAGATATCAATTAATTTACTTTGAAAAATTGGCACTGTGCGCGAACTTTGGTAGAGAAATCAAAGCAATCAGGTATATTAATATCAATATCCTTTCGTTTGTATGTGCATTTAAGTTGGAGCAAGTGGTCTTTAATAATTAAAGGGTAGCGATTTCGCTGGTTGGGAATTGGAAATTTTAAAAGTTCTTAGTCTCAACTTTCAGCAGTTGAACGAAAAGCCACTGCCAACTTAAATTGGAAACTCGCTTTACGTGATTTGTATACGTAATTGGGATGGTGATTATTATTTATGTATTACAATTATTAGGTAATGATTTGGGGGAAAAATAACTTACTAATTATTATAATAACTAATTAGTTAATGGTTTAACAAAAATTATATGTAATTTCAAGTTTGGAGTAGTCTGTTTTGAAATAAAGTTTTTGCTACTATAATTTTATCTCTTTAATTTAAGATATAATGGCCACCTAGTGATTGGGTAATAAGGAGGAAGGCATATGATCGTGTAATAATGATTTAAGTTTTGGGGACTTAAGAATGCATTAGAAATCCACGTTGTCTCTACTGTTGCTGGTTGTAAATTTGGATACTAAGGATTAGCCAATAAATTGTAATAATGAGATGATTGACAGTGAATAGAATAATGAGAGTGAATTAAGTAATTAAAATACATCCGACGAATTGATGATGAAATATAAAACTCGGAGGATTTGGATATTCTACATTTGTGATGGATTTAGCCTAAATGAGGAAATTAACATGGGATCGATATTATGTAATTATAGATTGATTGGAGGAATTCGTACGAATCGCACGAGGTGAAGTATTTGGTATTTCGGCACGAGTACTGTGAGTAGTAACCTTACCTCAATTTGTATTTCTACAACTAGCATGATTTACATATGATTTTAATATGAGCATGTTACCGACTGATTTGAATCTGTATGTGGGACAAGTCCTTTACTCGATATGATACTACTATATTTATTTTAGACGATTACAGTTATTCTGAATATTCTCATTGTTACTGAATACGTTTTACTGTTACTTGAGATAAGATTTACCGTTATTGAAATGAAATTACATGATTTGATAAAAACTGAAATGCCCTATATTGTTTTAAAATATTTTCTACGAGTATATACGAATTACAGAGACAAGTATAAATGGGAGAAGACATTGAAGGATCCCGTAGCTAACGGCGGGTTTGTTAGACCTGGTGCACCTTGTAATTACAGATTACCGTTATAGCCCTCGCTAGTGGGAAGTAGAACTAGCATACCGTTACCGACTTCCCTCGAGTAGGGACTACCGTTATATTTGACTTCTTGCGAAGAAGTCCACTATTATACCGATTACATGATCCGTTCATTGAAACCTCCCAAAGGTGAATTTTGATATTATACAGTGGTTACCAAGCTTATTACTGAACTTTTAATTGTATTATACTACAAGAAAAAAACATGATGAGACTGAAAATTATTTATTGTTTCTGAAAAGGCATTTTGATGTTATCTGTTTGAGATACTAGCATGTTTTCTGACTTGTCCCCAATAAAAACGGTTGTGGTTAAGTGTTATTACTCACTGAGCTAGCGACTCATTCCCTGCTAATTTTTTTTCTAGAGACAGCAGTTGACACAGGTGAGGATTTCGTTAATTAGAGCGCACAGGTTGATAGTTCTTGGCGAGCCTCGCACTTGTTCGCGTGAACGGAGATTTTATTTATTGTTATGGTCTATTCTTTGAATTCTTAGAGTCTCTCCATAGTCATTATTTTAGTGTCATGAGTATTATTTATTTATTATAGTCTTATGCTAAGTATCGTTTTTTATTATCAAAGTTGGAGATAAATTAGTGTTTCTAGTGGTTAGTTGGTGATTTAGTTATGGTGGAGACTTGTATTAGTTAATTGGCAAGTTGTCAATTGTTGGGTATGATATTAGGATGTTTGGTTGTTGATTTGAGACAGGAAAATTTTTTGGATGGTCCAAAAACGGGGGAAACTTTGCCCGATTTTCTGTAAAATTGTCGATGAGGCTTACTTGGGAGCACTTGCTCCTAAGCGCCGGTCACAATCCTAAATTGGGTCGTGACAAAGTTGGTATCAGAGCTTAGGCTTTAAGTCCCGAGTCATGGAGCAATGTTTAGTAGAGTCTTGTTCATGGGTATGTAGGCGCCCATACTTATGATCTCGAGGATACTGAACATTTAGGAATGTTTTCCCTTCTTTCATTCTTTGATCGTGCGTTGAGATAACTTGGGATTGACTTTGGAATATTTATTTCGCAGATGGCTAGGACACGCACACCCTCATCTGCTGGACGTGGTGCTGGACGTGGTACTACCCGGGGTGGAGGTCAAGTTGGGGTTCATCAAACTAGAAGACAGACTGCTCCTCAGTCTCAAGTTGGGAACATGGGTCAAACCCAAGCTGTTATGCCAGATCAAGTGCAAGAGCAGGGAGTTTAGAACGCTCCACCACCAGTGCCAACTGTTGTACCTACTGTTGCCTTACCTGCAGATGCAGTGGCAAGGTTATTGAATGTGCTAGAGGCATTGGTGCCTACTCAGGGCGGAAGTTCAGCTCCTCAGGCTACTTTACAGACACAAGCACCTACACAGACTCAGCCTTTTGGGAATAAGGAAGTATCCCTACACGAGTTCCTGAAATTGAAATCACCAAAATTCACAGATTTCGATAACTCAGCAGATCCTCAAGGTTTCTTGGATGGGACACTCAAGGCATTACGTGCTCTTGGATGTTCTAGTGAGAGAGCCGTGGAGCTCGCATCATACAAACTAGAGGATATGGCCAACACATGGTATGAAACGGTATTGCTAGGAAGGCCAGCAGGAGCACCACCACTGACGTGGGACGAGTTCACTAAGTTGTTCAAGAATCATTTTCTTCCAGACAGTCTGATGCAACAATATGCTAGAGACTTTGAGAGATTGGTTCAGACTCCAGATATGGATGTGTCAACATATAACACTAAGTTCTATAAGCTGGCTATATATGCTCCTCACTTAGTGCCTACCGAAGAAGCTCGAGTTCAGAGGTTTGTTGATGGATTGGTTGGTCGTCTATACACTGCAGTAGCCCCACAGATGAAGACTTTATCCTACTCTGATGTAGTCGACCTTGCTAGAAAGATTGAAAACAAAGGACGTGAGGAGCGTGCAACTAGTGATTTACGTAAGAAGGCCAAGACAGGAGGGGCTTTCAGTGGTGGTTTTAGTGAAAATAGAAGAGCAGGAAATCAGGGACAACAACAACAACAGGGTTCTCAAACATGGATACACATGTCTTCACAGTCCACATACAAACCACATTACAAACAAGGTAATAGGGGACCATCATCTTCTGGACATCGAAATTCTGGGCAGATATATGCCACTACTCCAGTCTGCCAGACTTGTGGTAAATCACATTTGGGCCAATGTCGTGTTCTAACTGGAGAGTGCTTTCGGTGTGGCCAGTTGGGACATCACTTGAGAGATTGCCCTCAGCCTCCGAGAAATTTCAACCAGGCTTCTATTCAATCAGCTGCACCGACTCAGACTATTCGTAATACTTCAGGTGCTACAGGTACGGGAAATAAAGGTCGAGGTGCTGGAGACCGTGCTAATGTGAATCAAGGACAAGGCAATGCTGGAAGAGGTCAGGCAAGAGTTTTTGCATTTACTAGTCAGGATGCTCAAGCCTCGAATGTAGTGGTTACAAGTATTCTTTCTGTTTGTTCATTTGATGCACTTGCGTTGATTGATCCGGGATCTACCCACTCCTATGTGTCCTCGTACTTTGCTTTGAGATTTAGTAGACAACCTGAGCTATTGAATGATCCTTTTCTAGTTGCTACTCCTGTTGAAGGGTCTCTATTAGCTGAATACGTGTATCGTGCTTGTCAGATTCGGGTTGAGGGTAGAGATACTCTAGCTGACCTTATTGTACTCGATATGATTGACTTTGACATGCTGATGGGAATGGATTGGTTATCTTCTTACTATGCTATAGTCGATTGTCATGCAAAGATAGTTAAGTTTGAGATACCAAATGAACCCAGTTTTATTCTAAGAGGGAGTCAGGTTCCAGAGACTTGCAAAATTGTATCTTTTATGAAGGCTCAATGACTTCTGAAGAAAGGTTGTTTGGGTCTCTTAGCTATTGTAAATGATACAAGAAAGGAAACAGTTAGTATAGAGAATGCACTAATAGTGAGAGAATTTTCTAATGTATTTCCTGAGGATTTACCAGGATTGTCTCCAATACGAGAAATAGACTTTGGTATTGATTTGCTACCTGACACACAACCCATATCGATACCCCCATATCGAATGACACCAGCAGAGTTGAGGGAGCTAAAGCAGCAGTTACAAGATTTGTTAGATAAGGGTTTTATTAGACCTAGTGCATCACCATGGGGAGCACCAGTACTATTCGTAAAGAAGAAAGACGGATCCCTGAGATTGTACATTGACTACAGGCAGTTGAACAAGATAACAATACGCAATAAATATCCTTTGCCTCGTATAGATGACATGTTTGATCAGTTACAAAGAGCTGCCCATTTTTCAAAGATTGACCTCCGTTCTGGTTATCATCAACTTAGAATCAAAGATGAAGATATTTCTAAGACTGCTTTCAGAACTCGATACGGGCACTATGAGTTCCTTGTGATGCCTTTCGGACTAACAAATGCTCCAACTGCATTCATGGATTTAATGAATAGAGTTTTCAAGCCGTTTTTGGATAGATTTGTAATAGTATTTATTGATGATATCCTGATATATTCTCGTAGCCAAGGAGAACATGAGAATCATCTCAGGACTGTGTTGCAGACATTGCGAGAACATCGGCTTTATGCGAAGTTCTCGAAGTGTGAATTCTGGCTAAACTCGGTATCATTTATGGGACATGTTGTATCTAAAGATGGAATTATGGTAGACTGAAGCTGTGCAGAAATGGCCCAGACCTACTTCTCCTACAGAGATTCGCAGCTTTTTAGGCTTAGCAGGTTATTACAGGCATTTTGTGCAGGATTTCTCCAGAATAGCAGCGCCACTGACAAAGCTAACACAGAAAAATGCAAAGTTTCAGTGGATAGAGAAATGTGAGCAAAGCTTTCAGAAACTCAAAACATGTCTGACAACTGCACCAATATTAGCCTTACCATTAGGTTCTGGAGGATTTACAGTATTTTGTGATGCCTCGAGGGTGGGATTAGGATGTGTTCTCATGCAAAATGGTCGTGTTATAGCTTATGCTTCGAGACAATTGAAAAAGCACGAGAAAAACTATCCTACACATGATTTGGAGATGACTGCAGTGGTATTTGCTCTAAAAATTTGGAGGCATTATCTATACGGCTTGTGAGATTTATACCGACCATAAAAGTCTGAAATATATCTTTCAGCAGAGAGATCTGAATCTTCGGCAGCATTGGTGGATGGAACTACTCAAAGACTATGATTGTTCTATTTTATATCATCCTGGAAAAGCCAATGTGGTGGCTGATGCATTGAGCAGAAAATCTATGGGGAGTTTGGCACATATAGCCCCTGCAAAGAGACTTTTGGCCAAAAATATTCAGAGACTAGAAGATACAGGTATCAGATTTAGTGTCGGAAATTCAGAGGCATTGTTGGCTTGTGCTCAGGCTAAGTCTTCATTAGTTGAGCGTATTAAGGCCACCCAATATGAGGATGAACGATTATGCAAATACAGGGATGAAGCCTTAGCTGGTAAAAGCAAGGATATGATTGTTGGAAGTGATGGTGTTCTTCGAATGGGTGATAGGCTATGTGTAGCAGACGTAGATGGGTTGAGACATGCTATTCTTAAAGAAGCTCACAACACTAAATACATTATACATCCTGGATCCACAAAAATGTACCATGACCTGAAGCAATTTTATTGGTGGGAAGGTATGAAGAAAAATGTTGCTAACTTTGTTTCTAGTTGTTTGACTTGTCAGTAGGTCAAGACTGAGCATCAGCGACCCGCAGGACTACTACAACAAATTGAGATTCCAGAGTGGAAATGAGAAAGAATTACTATGGATTTTGTCACCGGGCTACCACGAACCCTTAGAGGTTATGACTCGGTATGGGTGATTGTAGATCGACTGACGAAATCAACACACGTTTTGCCGGTGAAGACTACATATGGTGGAGTTAGGTATGCACATATATTTATGAACGAAATTGTCCAACTTCACGAAGTTCCAGTATCCATCATCTCTGATAGAGGATCATAATTCACTTCACGCTTTTGGAAATCTTTTCAAGAAGCATTGGGTACACGAGTAGATCTTAGTACTGCATTTCATCTACAGACAGACGGGCAATCTGAACGTACTATTCAGATCTTGGAGGATATATTGAGAGCTTGCATTCTTGAGTTTGGAGGTAGTTGGGACACTTATCTACCATTAGCTATATTTGCTTACAACAACAGCTTCCAGACCAGTATTCAAATGGCACCGTACGAAGCATTGTATGGTAGAAGATGTCGTTCTCCTATCGGATGGTTTGAAGCTAGTGAGACTAACTTATTGGGACCCGACCTTGTACGGGAAGCTATGGACAAGGTCCAGTTGATCAGACAGAGATTGCTTGCAGCTCAAAGCAAACAAAAGTCTTATGCTGATAAGAGAAGAAGAGATTTAGTGTTCATGATTGGAGACAAAGTGTTCCTACGAGTCTCCCCTATGAAAGGTGTAATGCGGTTGGGGAAAAGAGGCAAGTTGAGCCCCAGGTTTATAGGACCGTATGAGATACTAGACCGAGTGGGAGCGGTGGCTTATCGTTTGGCACTTCCTCCTGAGTTGTCCTTTATCCATCAAGTGTTTCACGTCTCAATGCTAAGAAAATGTATATCAGACTCATCTCAGGTGATTGAAGCACCTACTATACCACTTGATGAGAAGTTGTCTTACGAGGAAGAGCCGATGGCAATTGTTGATAGACAAGTAAGAAAGCTATGGTCAAAATAAATTGTGTTCGTTAAAGTCTTACGGAGAAATCATACCGTTGAAGAAACCACTTGGGAAATAGAAAAAGATATGCAAGCGAAGTATCCTCATTTGTTTCAGTCAACAGGTATGTACTTAAGTTAAATTCGGGGACCGAATTTCATAAGGTAGGGAGGATGTAATACCTTATATTTTTAGTAAGGGTGTATTGGTCATTAGTAAATAATAATAATAATAATAATAATAATAATAATAATAATAATAATAATACATCAGATAGTGTATAAAATAAGTGGCCAGTGGCTAATTTCGTAACTCCACCTAAGGTTATTAAACAAAAAACAAAACAAAAAAAAAGTTGGGCCAAACCCATTTACGTAACCATCAGATTTGACCTAGGGAGTAGATAAGAAAAAGAATTAACTTCCTGGTTTCAAGATAGGAAAAGTTACAAGGAGGGTGAGCAGACGTTGGCACTACACGAGGAAAGATATCAGTTAATTTACTTTAAAAAATTGGCACTGTGCGGGAACTTTGGTAGAGAAATCAAAGCAATCAGGTATATTAATATCAATATCCTTTCGTTTGTATGTGCATTTAAGTTGAAGCAAGTGGTCTTTAATAATTAAAGGGTAGCGATTTCGCTGATTGGGAATTGGAAATTTTAAAAGTTCTTAGTCTCAACTTTCAGCAGTTGAACGACAAGCCACTGCCAACTTAAATTGGAAACTCGCTTTATGTGATTTGTATATGTAATTGGGATGGTGATTATTATTTATGTATTACAATTATTAGGTAATGATTGGGGGAAAAAATAACTTACTAATTATTATAATAACTAATTAGTTAATGGTTTAACAAAAATTATATGAAATTCCAAGGTTGGAGTAGTCTGTTTTGAAATAAAGTTTTTGATACTATAATTTTATCTCTTTAATTTAAGATATAATGTCCACCTAGTGATTGGGTAATAAGGAGGAAGGCATATGATCGTGTAATAATGATTTAAGTTTTGGGGACTTAAGAATGCATCAGAAATCCACGTTGAGTCTACTGTTGCTGGTTGTAAATTTGGATACTAAGGATTAGCCAATAAATTGTAATAATGAGATGATTGACAGTGAATAGAATAATGAGGTTAGGTGAATTAAGTAATTAAAATACATCCGACGAATTGGTGATGAAATATAAAACTCTGAGGATTTGGGTATTCTACATTTGTGATGGATTTAGCCTAAATGAGGAAATTAACATGGGATCGATATTATGTAATTATAGATTGATTGGAAGAATTCGTACGAATCGCACGAGGTGAAGTATTTGGTATTTCGGCACGAGTACTGTGAGTAGTAACCTTACCTCAATTTGTATTTCTACAACTAGCATGATTTACATATGATTTTAATATAAGCATGTTACCGACTGATTTGAATCTGCATGTGGGATAAGTCCTTTACTCGATATGATACTACTATATTTATTTTAGACGATTACAGTTATTCTGAATATTCTCATTGTTACTGAATACGTTTTACTGTTACTTGAGATAAGATTTACCGTTATTGAAACGAAATTACATAATTTGATAAAAACTGAAATGCCCTATATTGTTTTAAAATATTTTCTACGAGTATATACGGATTACAGAGACAAGTATAAATGGGAGTAGACATTGAAGTATCTTGTAGCTAACGGCGGGTTCGTTAGACCTGGTGCACCTTGTAATTACAGATTACCGTTATAGCCCTCGCTAGTGGGAAGTAGAACTAGCATACCGTTACCGACTTCCCTCGAGTAGGGACTACCGTTATATTTGACTTCTTGCGAAGAAGTCCACTATTATACCGATTACATGATCCGTTCATTGAAACCTCCCAAAGGTGAATTTTGATATTATACAGTGGTTACCAAGCTTATTACTGAACTTTTAATTGTATTATACTACAAGAAAAAAACATGATGAGACTGAAAATTATTTATTGTTTCTGAAAAGGCATTTTGATGTTATCTGTTTGAGATACTAGCATGTTTTCTGACTTGTCCCCAATAAAAACGGTTGTGGTTAAGTGTTATTACTCACTGAGCTAGCGACTCATTCCCTGCTAATTTTTTTTCTAGAGACAGCAGTTGACACAGGCGAGGATTTCGTTAATTAGAGCGCACAGGTTGATAGTTCTTGGCGAGCCTCGCACTTGTTCGCGTGAACAGAGATTTTATTTATTGTTATGGTCTATTCTTTGAATTCTTAGAGTCTCTCCATAGTCATTATTTTAGTGTCATGAGTATTATTTATTTATTATAGTCTTATGCTAAGTATCGTTTTTTATTATCAAAGTTGGAGATAAATTAGTGTTTCTAGTGGTTAGTTGGTGATTTAGTTATGGTGGAGACTTGTATTAGTTAATTGGCAAGTTGTCAATTGTTGGGTATGATATTAGGATGTTTGGTTGTTGATTTGAGACAGGAAAATTTTTGGGATGGTCCAAAAACGGGGGAAACTTTGCCCGATTTTCTGTAAAATTGCCGATGAGGCTTACTTGGGAGCACTTGCTCCTAAGCGCCAGTCACAATCCTAAATTGGGTCGTGACATATACGGTACCTTAAATTAAGGAGGGATATACGCTGCATTAATTGTACCCTTAAAATACACTATGGTATAGAATTGGTAATTTGGTATACTAAATGTAATTATATCAAACCTTAAACATTGAGGGTAATAAGATTTCCTATATGGTATAGGAATGTATGAAACCTTATTACCAAAAATGTGATAATAATCAACCAATTAACGTGATGTTTGTCAGTATTAGTTGAAGGCTGCTACTTTACATATTAAAAAGATGGGCAAAGATCACTTTTAGTTTGCGGATGAAACCATTTACATTTGATAGTGATAAAAGTGTATAAAATTTATATATTTTTGTATATAATATACAAATATATATATATTCGACTATTATTTTAAAAATAACTATACAATATCATTTTTCCTTAAAAGATTGCCAAAGCAATATATCCAATTATTATTTTAAAAATAACTATACAGTATCATTTTTCCTTAAAAGATTGCCAAAGCAGCAGGGCCATTCGGCAAAGATGGTCCAAAGTCCATTTCTGGAGAAGATAAGCTTTTTCTAAATATAAAGTCCAAAAAATAATAAAATAAATTTCAATACCAAGATAAACTGAAACAATTTCTTAACAAAAGGGCCACATCTACCTGTTGAAAATCTTGTTATTATTCAGCTAATTATGGCCAACCATGACTCCTTTTTAAGGTGATGTTTCACCGGCCATTACCAAATTAAGATATATTTAATCTTTTCTTTTTGTGGTTAAAAGGGGTTTACAAAGATCAATTAATCTAAAAGGTTGAAATTAAAATGAAGAACATACGTTCCAATCGTCCACTTAGTTCCTTTAAAAAAAATTCTTTTGACTTAAGGCATATCCAAAATTTAAAATTAATTGGGAAAATTCAGTTTTTTGCATAACTTAAATTTTGTTAGGCTTTATAAATGGCTATTGAATTCTGTTATACATCCAAAAACAACATAGTGGGACATAAATTTCTTAAATATGTTGTATACGGTCAAAATCGGGCTTGTTCTTTTCGTGAGACTGATCGAGGATGAAGCACAATAAGTCAGGATCGGCTTTGATTTATGACGGACCATGGCACGGGGATGGATTGTTAAGCTCATGAATCAATGACCGATCAAGATCGAGACCAGCCGTAATCGAGACCGAAGCGGGATAGAGATCGAGCGAGGTCGAAGGGAGCCGGCTAAGTCGAATAACAGAAAGCCGAGATATCCGTGGTCAGGCAAGGACCGTGACGAAAATCTCGGCACGTATCAAATCAAAGACCGGTTATTTAGCCTATCATGGGATTTGCTTCTGTAATTAGAATTGTATCATAAATAGAATTCCTCTAATATATAAAGGGGGTTCTAATCATTTTGTAATCATCATATTCACGCATAACAAGCAATACGTTATATTTTCTCTTTTAAGCTCTGTTGTTCAGTTCATACAACATTAGCATACTCAGTTGGTTCGAGGGTGATCTAGCTCGAGTGCCATAATCGCTCATTATATTGGTTTGCTTTATTTTATAGTTAATTTCTAATATTAATTATCATATTTTTCAATTTGTGTCAAGTGAAATCACATATACTTAAAACCACTTATAAGTTTAATTGTTTTCCAATTTTAAGGGTAAACATACATGTAATTACAGTATTAAATTAAAGCTCTATTTTTTGTTTCTACAATTTTATACCAACACGCTCAATTAACATTACTACTCTTCTGATATGCATCCTTGTTTCGCCATGTAAAATACTACTAGTATCCTTTACTTTATGGACGGCTACATAGATGCAATGCAATATGTCACTCTTAGAGGTGGCCCTTGAATTCAATTGCTTTTGGTTTAACATGTATCGATAGCAATAGTTATTTTTTCAATTTGTCGATCCCGATTATAAGTTCTCATCGACCATGACCGGGGGCATATATATAGGGAGGGTATGGATTTATGTGAATCCATTCTCTGCTTTGTAGACAATTCATAATAATGCTATATTTCAGTTGTAGCATAGTCAATGAGCTCAACCGATCCCAATATATTTAATATGAAATATAGATACATATGTGAAAATTTAAAATAACGAAAAAGAGTTAATTTTGAACCTATATTTTCAAAGGTGCTATGTGTTCATTGTAAGAACCTAAAGGTTGAACTCGTGAAGTGTAAATTCTAAATCCAACTCTTCGTAATAGTGCACCCATCTTCTTAATATCTCGGATATGCCTCTGAATTCACGACCTATAATAAAAGTCTAGTAGATTATATTCTAGTCATTCATAAGTGTCACGACCCGGATTTTCCACCCTCGGGAGTCGTGATGACGCCTACTCATAGAAGCTAGGCAAGCCACGAAATGCGAAAAATTCAACCTCTTTCATTTTAGCTTTTTTTAACCAATTAAATTAGCAGGTAATCAACATTTAATTAATGACGAAAGATGAAATTTAAGCGGAAGACTTAGATAAATATTATACCAAAACCGATACGAATAAAAATTCAACATATATCTATACCCAGAAACTGATGCCACAACATTCACGGACTGTCTAGGAATGCTACATATAAGTGTCTGAAAAAAGAAATATAGTCTGTCTCGGATACAAAAGAAAACAGAACATCTAAATGGATAGAAGAGACGCCGGGCCTGCGAATGCCTGCAGGACTACCTCGGAATCTCTGTGGACTGAAGGCTAGCTCCCAAGCTATTGACCAAGCGCTGCTCCTGTATCTGCACATAAGTGCAGAGTGTAGCATCAGCACAACCGACCCCATGTGCTGGTAAGTGTCTGGCCTAACCCCGGCGACGTAGTGACGAGGCTAGGACCAGACTCCAGATAAACCTGTGCAGTTATGTATATATATACAGCGGAAGATAGACGAAAACAAACAATTAAAACTGGTGAGGGGAAACATGCTTCGGGGAATAACAGATAAGGCAGAATCTCAATAAAATTATAAGGAAACCAAAATTTAACTTCTAACAAGGATAAAGAAAATAAAGGCAAATTTCACGTTCAGTTTACATCTTGTTACAGGCGTGCAACCCGATCCCATTTCTCATATCTTGTGGTATGCGTACCACCCACTCCCATTTCATTAAATCTCGTGGTAGGCGTACCCCCACTCCCATTTCATCAAACCTCGTGGTAGGCGTACCACCTGCTCCCATTTCATCTTATCTTGTAGTAGGCGTACCACCCGCTCCCATTTCATCATATCTTGTGGTAGGCGTACCACCTGCTCCCATTTCATCATATCTTGCGGTAGGCGTACCACCCGCTCCCATTTACAAGCCAACAATAATCACAAGGAATCCCGACAAGGGAACAAAAGCAATATAACAACTTCTCGGCAATGGGAACAATGATATTTCAACAACATCCCGGCAAGGGAACAATAATATCAAAACAAACATCCCGACAAGGGAACAATACTATCAAAACAAACATCCTGGTAAGGGAACAATACTATCAAAACAAACATCCCGGCAAGGGAACAATGGTGATAATAACATATGAAGCGCAATAAACCATAACAGAGTCATGGCAATTATAATACAAGGCTCACGGGCATGCTTGACACCAACGTATAGATACTCGTCACCATGCCTATATGTCGTACTCCACAATTAACATGTAGCAAATAAGACACAACTCCTAATCCTTCAAGCTAAGGTTAGACCAAACACTTACATCGATGCCTCGAACACAACTCAAGTTTCAATTATAGCTTTACCCCTTGATTCCACTGCCAATTTGCTCGTATCTAGTCAAAGTTACTTAATTACATCAATAAACGCTAAATGAATCAATTTGAATGCATGAAAATGAGTTTTCCAAAGTTTTACCCAAAAAGTCAAAATTACCCCCGGGCCCACGTGGTCAAAACCTCAGGTTCGAACCAAAACTCGATTACCCATTCCCCCACGAACTCAAATATATAATTTGTTTTGAAATCAGACCTCAAATCGAGGTCCAAATCCCCAATTTTTGAAAAACTTAGGATCCCAATTTCCCCATGAAAATCATTGATTTGAAGTTGAAATCATGTTAAAAGATGTTAATGATTGAAGAAAACTAGTTAAAAATGACTTACAATTGATTTGGAGAAGAAAGGTTGTTTGAAAAAGCGCCTCTTATGTTTTTGGGGTTTTGAAAAATGAAAAATAACTGAAAATCTCGTCTATTTATACCCCTCTCAGACCCCCTGTGCGGACCGCACATGCCTTCCTGAGGGTACTGCGGTCCAGTGCCTTGTGCGGACCGCACGAAATAGACTGCGGCCACATAGGCCTCCTCCGCGCACCTCACAAAGCCGACCGCGGACCGCACTGGCCGCCTTCCGCGGTCGCACACGTTTTTGTGCGGACCGCACTGGCGGGTTCAGAGACCTGCAACTTCTCTGAACCTGCCACAATTGCGTTTTTAGGCCTAAGGCATCCCGGAACCTACCCGAAACTCACCCGAGCCCTCGAGGCTCCAACCAAATATACACAAAATCCTCAAAAATATCCTACGGACTTATTCGTGCAATCAAATCGTCAAAATAACATCATGAACATCAAATTAAATCTCGAGATCAATGAAATTTTCTCAATACTTCTTTAAACATCAACTTTGCGATTTAAGTCCGAATCATGTCATATGACATTCGTTTTCACCAAATTCCACAGAAACATCTTAAATCATATATAAGAGTTGTACCGGGCACCAGAACCAAAATACGGGCCCGATACCATCTTGTTCTAAGCAAATTTCATTTCAATTTTCCTTAAACAGTTTTAGAAAATAATTTCCTTTAAAAATTCATTTCTCGGGCTTAGGACCTCGGAATTTGATTTCGGGCATACGCCTAAGTCCCATATTTTCCTACGGACCCTTCAGGACCGTCAAATCACGGGTCCATGTTCGTTTACCCAAAACATTGACCGAAGTCAAATTTATTCATTTTACAATCAAAGCTTATCATTTTTCACAGATTTTCACATTTAAGCTTTCCGGCTACGCGTCCGGACTGTGTACGCAAATCGAGGTGACTTTAAATAAAGAAGGAAGTACCTGAGTCGGGGAAAAGATGGGGATAACGGCTCCGCATATCAGACTCAGACTCCCAAGTCGATGCCTTAAGAGGCTGACCTCTCCATTAAACACGAACAGAAGGAAAACTTTTTGACGTCAACTAACGAACCTGCCGGTCTAGAATGGCTACCGGCTCTTCCTCATAAGACAAGTCCTTGTCTAATTGGACAATGCTGACACGTGGGATGGATCGCCGTGATACCTCCGAAGCATGGACACATGAAACACTAGATGCACGACTGATAAGCTCAGCGGCAATGCAAGTATGTAAGCCACCCCTCCCACTCGATCAAGAATCTCAAACGGACCAATGAACCTAGGGCTAAGCTTGCCCTTTTTCCCAAATCTCATCACGCCCTTCATAGGCGATACTTGGAGCAATACCCGCTCACCGACCATAAAAGCCACATCTCAAACCTTGCGATCTGCATAACTCTTTTTCCTGGACTGAGCTGTACGAATCCTATCCTGAATAATCCTGACCTTGTCCAAGGCCTCCTGAACCAGATCCGTACCCAACAACCGAGCCTCTCCCGGCTCAAACCATCCAACCGGAGATCGACACTGCCTACCATATAAAGCCTCATAAGGAGCCATCTAGATACTCGACTGGTAGCTGTTGTTATAGGCAAACTTTGCTAAAGGCAAGAACTGATCCCACGAACCTCCAAAATCAATGACACAAGCTTAGAGCATATCCTCCAAAATCTGAATAGTCCGCTCGGACTGCCCATCCGTCTGAGGATGAAATGTTGTACTCAACTCAACTTGAGTGCCCAACTCTGGCTGAACTGCTCTCCAGAAACGCGAGGTAAACTGCGTACCTCAGTCCGAAATGATAGACACAAGAACACCATGAAGACGAACAATCTCCCGGATATAGATCTCAACTAACCTCTCGGAAGAATAGGAGACTGCCACAGGAATGAAATGCGCTGACTTGGTCAGCCTATCAACAATGACCCATATTGCGTCGAACTTCCTCCGAGTCTGCGGGAGTCCAACAACAAAGTCCATAGTGATCCGCTCCCACTTCCACTCGGGAAGCTCAATCCTCTGAAATAAACCACCAGGCCTCTGATGCTCATACTTAACCTGCTGACAATTTAAACACCGAGCCACATATGCAACAATATCCTTCTTCATTTTGAGCCACTAATAATGCTGCCGCAAATCCTGATACATCTTCGCGACACCCAAATAAATAGAGTAGCGGGAGCTATGGGCCTCCTCTAAAATTAACTCCCAAAGCCCATCCACATTTGGCACACACACTCGACCCTGCAATCTCAAATCTCCATCATCATCATCTAAGGTAACCTGTTTGGCACCTCTACGCTACACAGTGTCTCTAAGGACACACAAATGGGGATTATAATACTGCCGATCACGGATACGCTCCAACAACGAAGAACGAGTGACTGTGCAAGCTAGCACATGGCTGGGCTCAGAGACATCCAACCTCACAAACTGATTGGCCAAAGCCTGAACATCCAAAGCAAGCGGTCTCTCACCGACCGGAATATAAGCAAGACTACCCATACTGGCTGACTTCCTACTCAACGCATCAACCACCACATTGGCCTTTCCCAGGTGATATAAGATAGTGATATCATAATCTTTCAACAACTCCAACCACCTCCTCTGTCTCAAATTCAACTCTTTTTTCTTGAACAAATACTGAAGACTTTTGTGATCCGTGAACAGCTCGCATGCCACGCCATACAGATAATGTTTCCAAATCTTCAATGCGTGAACAATGACTGCCAACTCCAAATCATGAACCAGGTAATTCTTCTCATGAATCTTCAACTACCGCGAAGCATAAACAATGACATTGCCATCCTGCATCAACACTGCACCAATCCCAATACGAGATGCATCACAATAGACTGTATAAGGCCCTAAACCTATGGGCAAAACTAACACTGGTGCCGTAGTTAGAGCTGTCTTGAGCTTCTAAAAGCTCGCCTCACACTCGTCCGACCATCTGAACTGGGCACCCTTCTAGGTCAACCTAGTCATCGGGACTGCAATGGATGAAAACCCCTCCACGAACTGACGATAGTAGCTTGCCAATCCCAAGAAACTCCGAATCTCTGTAGCTGATGCTGGCCTAGGCCAGTTCTTGACTGCCTCAATCTTTTTCGGATCCACCTGAATACCCTCTGCTGATACAACATGACCCAGGAATGCAACTGAACTCAGCCAGAACTCACACTTTGAGAACTTAGCATATAGCTGACTATCCCTTAGAGTCTAAAGAACCACTCTGAGATGCTGCTCGTGCTCCTCCCGGCTACGAGAATATATCAAAATATCATTACTGAAGACTACTAGAATGAATCCAAATAAGGCCTGAACACTCGGTTCATCTTATTCATAAAAGTTGTTGGGGCATTTGTCAACCCGAATGACATAACCAAGAACTCATAATGCCCGTACCGAGTGCGGAAAGCTATCTTAGGGACATCGGATGCCCTAATCCTCAGCTGATGGTAGCCAGATCTCAAGTCAAGCTTTGAAAATACATTGGCACCCTGAAGCTGATCAAACAAATCATCAATCCTCAGTAATGGATACTTATTCTTGATCGTAACCTTGTTCAACTGCCGGTAATCAATACACATTCTTATCGACCCATGCTTCTTCTTAAGAAACAACACCGGCACACTCCAAGGCGAAACATTGGGTCTAATAAAACCCTTCTCAAGCAAGTCTTGCAACTGTTCCTTCAACTCTTTCAACTCAGGCGGCACCATACGATACGGCGGGATAGAAATGGGCTAAGTGCCCGGAGCCAAATCAATGCAAAAGTCAATATCCCTGTCGGGTGGCATACCCCGCAGGTCTGAAGGGAATACCTCAGGGAACTCATGAACAACGGGCACAAAATCAATATATGAAACCTCAGCACTGGAATCGCGAACATATGCCAAATAGGCCAAACACCCCTTCTCGACCATACGGTGAGCCTTCACATACGAGATGGTACTGCAGGTAGAATGACCAGGAGTCCCTCTCCACTCGAGGCATACCCGGTAAAGCTAAGGTCACAGTCTTGGCATGACAATCCAAGATAGCGTAGTAAGGTTATAACCAGTCCATCCCCAATATAACATCAGAATCGACCATGTCTAAAAGCAACAAATCTACACGAGTCTCAAGAACCCCAATCACCACAACACAAGAACGATGAACTCGATCGACCACAATAAAATCACCCACCAGCGTAGACACATAAACAGGAACACTCAATGAATCACTAGGCTTGATCAAATACGGTGCAAAATAAAATGACACATACGAGTATGTAGACCCTAGATCAAACAACACTGAAACATCTCTATCACAAACCAGAACTGTACATGTAATAACTGCATCTGAAGCCTCAGCCTTGGGCCTGGCTGGAAGAGCATAACATCGGGGCTGGGCCCTGCCACCCTGAACTACATCTCTGGGATGGCCTACAGTTGGCTGGCCTCCACCTCTAGTAGCCTGATCTCTACCTCTACCACCTCTACCTCCACCTCTAGCACCTCTACCCCTACCTCTAGCTGGCTGGGCGGCCTGTGGGACACCTGGTGCCTGAACCATAGCACGGTAACCTTGATGCGGAGAACTGCTCGAAGCTCGAGGGCAATAACTAGCAATGTGCCTAGTGTCGCCACAAGTAAAACAAGCCCTTGGCTGCTGGGGCTGACCACCCTGGAAACTCTGAAGCGGTAGTGCACTGATAGGTGCTGGTGGCACACTGTAGGACTGCTAATCAGAATACTGCATCTGAGGACCACGACTACCTAACGCACCGTGAGAAACCTGGAGTGCCGACTGGAAATGCCTAGGGGGATGGCCTCTACCATATGAATCTCTACCTACAGATGAGGTACCACTGAATCTGCCTGAATGACATGGCCTCTTATCCGACCCATGACCACCTCCCTGTGACAGGACCATCTCCACTCTCCTGGCCACATTGGCCGCCTCCTAGAAAGATATCTCACTCCCAGTCTCCCTAGCCATCTGAAGACGAATCGGCTGAATAAGACCATCAATAAACCTCCTCACCCTCTCTTTCTCGGTAGGTAGTATGACAAGAGCATGGCGAGCTAAGTCGATGAACCTGGTCTCATACTAGGTAACAGTCATGAAACCCTGCTGGAGGCGCTCAAACTGCCTTCGATAGGCCTCTCTCTGAGTAATAGGGAGAAACTTCTCCAGAAATAGCAGTGTGAACTGCTCCCAAGTCAAGGCTGGCGATCCAGCTGGTCTAGCTAAGCAATAATCCCTCCACCAAGTCTTGGCGGATCCAGACAAGCGAAATGTAGCAAAATCGACCCCATTGGTCTCAACAATACCCATGTTCCAGAGAACCTCGTGTAGCTGTCTAGGTAATCCTGGGGATCCTCAGCAGATGCACCGCTGAAAGTAAAAGTGAAGAGCTTGGTGAACCTATCCAGCCTCCATAAAGCATCGGCAGACATAGCCGCTCCATCGCCGGTCTGAGCTACCACACCCGGCTGAACTACTCCAACTGGTTGAGCTGCTGGAGTCTGAATCTAGGGAGCTACCTACTCCGGAGTGCGGGTAGCAGGACTTTGGGCCCCTCCTCCAGCCTGAGAGATGGCTGGTACCACAGGAAGCAAGCCTCCTCGGGTGACACTCTCCATGAGACCCACTAATCGGACTAGAGCATCCTGAAGAACTGGGGTAGCAATAAACCTCTCTAGGACCTAAGCTGGGCCCACCGGAACTGCTGGGGTCGGAACATCCTCATCAAAATCAACCTGAGGCTCCGTCACTGGTGCTGCTGCTCGGGGCTGAGCTCTGCCCCTACCTCGGCCTCTACCACGACCTCACCCTCTGCACCTCGTGGAAGCTGCTGCTGGGGGCTCGGGCTGCTGAGCAGTGGATGAGGAAGCGCGTGTTCTCGCCATCTGTGAAAGAATAAAGTAGAAATTCAATTAGCATTGAGAAACAAACCGCACGACAAGAAAGAACGAATGTCAAGTTTTTCTTAACCCTATAGTCTCTGGGGATAAATACACACGTCTCCGTACCGATCCCTTAGACTCTACTGAGTTTGTCCGTGAATTATGAGACTTATGTAACCTAGAGCTCTGATACCAACTTGTCACGATCCGAATTTTTAACCTCGGGAGTCGTGATGACGCCTACTCATAGAATCTAGGCAAGCCACGAAATGCGGAAAATTCAACCTCTTTCATTTTAGCTTTTTTTTAAACCAATTAAATTAGCAGGTAATCAGCATTTAAATAATGATGAAATATGAAATTTAAGCGGAAGACTTAGATAAATATTATACCAAAACCGATACGAATAAAAATCCAACATATATATCTACCCAGAAACTAGTGTCACAACATTCACGGACTGTCTAGGAATGCTACATACAAGTGTCTGGAAAAGGAAATATAGTCTGTCTCGGATACAAAAGAAAACAAAACATCTAAATGGATAGAAGAGACGCCGGGCCTGCGAATGCCTGCAGGACTACCTAGGAATCTCTATGGACTGAAGGCTGGCTCCCAAGCTACTGACCAAGCGCTGCTCCTGTATCTGCACATAAGTGCAGAGTGTAGCATCAACACAACTGACCCCATGTGCTGGTAAGTGTCTGGCCTAACCCCGGCGAGGTAGTGACGAGGCTAGGACCAGACTCCAGATAAACCTGTGCAGTTATGTATATATATATGTGAGCACGTGATTTTTGTTTTCGCGACAATCACTCCAAAAGAAACGAAAATAATAGCAATTGGTCTTGTCGTACAATTTTTGGATTTTTACGTGGCATTTTGTTAATTATCTATGATTTTTGCCCTTTTTTATTTTTTTATTATCATTAAAACAAAATACAAAAAAATGTGTGTGTCATGTGCAGTTTGAACCGTAATCCGGTTATTAATTGGAAAATCATAAAATATGCATTTTTGTCCTGATTGTTGCCTTGTTTGATTTTACATACTTTAAATATTTTAATATGTGTGTAATAATTACATTAAGTGTTAATTATTGGTGTTTAATTTTATTTAATTAGGTTTTGTGTTTTAAAATTAGGAAAAATAAAAGAAGAAGGATTTTTCGGATTGGTCCAGGCCCAAAGCAAAACAACGAGCCCAAACCCAAATCATCCGGTCCAGATCAGTTCAGCCCCAGGAGTATCTCAAACGACGTCGTTTGGGTCATGCTTGATCTGGGTCGTTGATCTCAGCATGATCAACGACCAAGATCGCATTCCCCATACCCACGAACAAAACCCGACCCATTCCACCCGGACCGACCCAACCCCCTTTAGGTTGAAACGACACCGTTCCTTACCAGCCAAAAGCTCCTGACCCTTCATCTCACTCCATCCGACGGTCAGGAATCGACCACTCACTTACTATATAATCCCATTCCTTCACCCCACGCCCCCTAGCCAGACCCCCCTACCTTTCATCGTCCTCACCACAAACCCCGGAACCCTAGCCGCCCCTATTTCCCTTCACCAAAAACCCGGCGGCATGAACGCCGGTGGCCCTCACCTTAACACCATAGATGCACCTCACCATTCTGAACCCAAATCCACCAGCCACTTAGCTCGAATCCCCTCCCACCTTCTCGAATCTTTATTTGAAGATTCGAGTCGGAACCTGACTTACACCGATTGACCCCAGTTTCACACCAGACAGTCCCCGGACCTCCCTCGTGACCAAACTATGCTTGGTTTGGTCCGAATCTAACCAGGGAAACATAAATCCCAGATCTGCTTTTAGGAGCCCTAGGGTTCCTCGTGACTGATCTGTGTCTGTTTGAGCCAAGTGATTAGGGTCTAATGGACCTTAATCGAAGTGTTTCTCATTTGAGAACACTTCGATTAAAGTCCGTTCAACCCTAAGAAAGATCAATTCGAATCCGAGTTAGGGTTTGCTGATTTTCAAGATTTCAGGTATTTTTGTGTTCTTTTCTATCAGTTCATGAGTCTTGTTGTAATTGAATGTTTGTTTATTGCCCTAAAATGTTAGTTGATTTTATTTCTAAATTGTTGGTCGACTGTGTCCTGTCCGCCTTGCCTGAACCTCTGTGTTTGATCGAGTCTTTCTTCTATTCTCTGATAATGTGTATATGTGTATGAGCTGTGCAATCAATTGAACTTTGAAATTGACTGATTAATTAATTCACCGGTACAACTTTTGCTTAGTCAGTGCAATTTGAATTGTAGGTTGATACTGTTAGAGTTCTGATCATGGTTTTCGATTGTACATGTTATGATTAGTATAGTCGAGTCGACATATGTCGTCGATTAATTTCAGTTGTTCGAATGGTAACAATTTGATCTATTGCCTGCTGGAACTTTGTTTGAATCAAAGTAAGAATCAAGTATGGCTACTTATAGTTGCTGTATTTGAATCTGAAAATGAAAAGATTGGATTGTTAGCTGCAATCTGAATTGGTGGCATGTGCATTTGTGCACAACATGTGCATAAAGGCCCTTTTGAGATGAAGAATAACTTGACAGCATGTGCTGTCAGGTTATATTCCTGCTGCCCATGTCTGCTTTTTAGTTTAATAAGGTGTTTAAAAGGGGTTTGTCAGGGAATATCAAGGGAGGGTTTATACTTAAATAGTTGAGTGGAAACTGAAAAGAGGACAAACCACATGGGGGGGGGGGAAGGTTTCTGATGGTTTAACAGGCTGTGAATAGTTTGAGTTTAGGATATAAAAGGAAGCAGAACTTCCATTAAAGGGGGACTGGATTTTTGAGCAACTCAGACAGATTTCGAGACTGGAAATTGGCACTGGATTTTGAAAAGAAAAGAGATAGTGAGAGGGATATCACAGAGAGGCATATACAGACACATAAACAAGAGAGAAAAAGATACAAAAATCAGAAACTGTTTCTTACTACTGTTGTTTGGGTTTCATTTGTTCAACCTGTTCAATCAATCCTGATTTCTTCCAAGTCTCGACTAAGTCTATTGTTTGGGTAGCATTGTTTGTTCTCCTGGGCTTGGTTTTGGTCTTGAAGCATTGTGTCTACTGCACTGGGTGTTGCTGTTTGTGTTGTTACTACTTGTTCTATCGGCTATAGTTGCACTTTGTTCTGGGATTTGTCCTGTTGTTGTTTGCTGTTACTGCTGCTGCATTTGTTGCCATTGTTACTCTGCTGACTTCCCTTCTTCTTCAACTGTAAACACTTCCAGGTACACAACTTCTGAAACCATGTGTTTTTGAAAGCTTGAAGTTGTGAAGCAGAAATAAAGAAACGAATGTTGTTTACTTCACGATGCTTATGTTCAAAATATAGCCATAGTTTAAATGATAAGTTGGCCTGCATTTGTTTAACTTCAAACTGCAATTGCTCTGTATGCATTAACATACATTCTGATTTGAGATGAACTATTAGATAGCATTTGTTTGTTAGATCAGACGTGTTTTAATGCATATAACCATTGGGTTTTGTTTTAGTTATGACATTATAACATAGAATCATGGCAAGTATCTGTATGTGTTTGGTCTAGACCTCTGAACTGTCAAATCTGTTGTATTTGATTCCATTTGACTTCAGGATGAATGTACCCCAAACAAATTCTCATGTGGTTACGTTAACAGTTCGGCCATGTACGCCAACTCCCCTGTTAGATTACTTGTTCCGATATAGGCTCGATATGGGTTTCGATATAGATTCACTATTTCGAAATAATGAGACGACTTTTGAGGAAAACTAATAGGCATTTTTGAGTTTAATTAGTAGTAGTTTTCCCTAATAAAACAGCCGATTCCATTAATCAAAGCCCAAATAAGCTAGTTTTAAAATTCAAATTTGAAGGTCGTTTAATGTAAGTTTAGTATATGTTATTAGTTTGTTTGCCATCTCCCTTAGCCAATTAACAAGCGTATTCACTCGTTGAAGACAAGTCATGAGGTAACTCTCATAAATAACCAATCACGTAATAAAACAAAAATTCGGATTCGGCAAACATATTAAAGATTTAGTATGTAGTTGTTTAAACAAGTAAATTTGGTATCCTCTTCCTTTTATTTTTTAGAGACAAACGTAATAGAAAAATATAGTCACTATAGGTTTATCCTTTAAATAAAATTGAGACGAGCCTCGACAAACAAAAATGAACAAGCTGCGGGGCCCTCTAAATGTATATACTAAAATACTTAGAATTCGGGATAGGCCGTTTAGCGAATTTTACGGCCTTCCCAAAATAACGGTACGTTAGTTGCTCTAGGTACGACTTAATTAAATTACATTCTTAAATTCGGGTGCACATTGATGTGGACCCAAATCCGAATCTCAACGGAGTCAAAATGTGTCGACGACCACGGGTGCATTGATTGTGACGTGGTTCGAGATGCATTTTCACGACGTTGCAATTCTATAAAAATAAATGATAATAATAAAAGCGGTTTAAACTTAATAAAAGCACATAAGTCACAACATGTATTTAAATCAGATATTTAGCCATTATAACAATTTAAGCGACCGTGCTAGAACCACGGGATTCGAGGGTGCCTAACACCTTCCCTCGGATCAACAGAATTCCTTACTTAGAATTTCTGGTTCGCAGACTTCATTTGGAAAAGTCGAAAAATTTCCTCGATTTTGGGATTCAAGATAAACCGGTGACTTGGGACACCAAAAAGCCAAACCTTTCCCAAGTGGCGACTCTGAATTAAATAAATAATCCCATTTCGAATATTGTCACTTAAATTGGAAAAACTCCCCTCGCGCATCTTACCCTTCGGGGTGGGCGCGCAAAAAGGAGGTGTGACAATATACAACAGAAAGATAGACGGAAACAAACAATTAAAACTGGGGAGGGGAAACGTGCTTCGGGGAATAACAGATAAGGCAGAATCTCAATAAAATTATAAGGAAACCAAAATTTAACTTCTGACAAAGATAAGGAAAATAAAGGCAAATTTCACTTTCAGTTTACATCTTGTTACAGGAGTGCAACCCGATCCCATTTCTCATATCTTGTGGTAGGCGTACCACCTGCTCCCATTTTACTAAATCTCGTGGTAGGCGTACCACCCGCTCCCATTTCATCAAACCTCGTGGTAGCCATACCACCCGCTCCCATTTCATCTTATCTTGTGATAGACGTACCACCCGCTCCCATTTCATCATATCTTGTGGTAGGAGTACCACCCGCTCCCATTTCATCATATCTTGTGGTAGGCGTACCACCCGCTCCCATTTACAAGCCAACAATAATCACAAGGAATCCTGGCAAGGGAACAAGAGCAATATAAAAACTTCTCGGCAAGGGACAATGATATTTCAACAACATCCCGGCAAGGAAACAATAATAGCAAAAAAAACATCTCGGCAAAGGAACAATACTATCAAAACAAACATCCCGGTAAGGGAACAATACTATCAAAAAAAAAATCCGGCAAGGGAACAATGGTGATAATAACATATGAAGCGCAATAAACCATAACAGAGTCATAACAATTATAATTCAAGACTCACAGGCATGCTTGACACCAACGTATAGATACTCGTCACCATACCTATACATCGTACTCCACAATTAACATGTAGCAAATAAGACACAACTCCTAATCCCTCAAGCTAAGGTTAGACCAAACACTTACCTCGATACCTCGAATACAACTCAAGTTTCAATTATAGCTTTACCCTTGATTTCACCGCCAATTCGCTCGTATCTAGCCACAAGTTACTTATTTACATCAATAAATGCTAAATGAATCAATATGAATGCATGAAAATGAGTTTCCCAAAGTTTTACCCAAAAAGTCTGAATCGCCCTGGGCCCACGTGGTCAAAACCTGAGGTTCGAACCAAACCCGATTACCCATTCCCCCACGAACTCAAATATATAATTTGTTTTGAAATTGGACCTCAAATCGATGTCCAAATCCCAATTTTTGAAAAACCTAGGTTCTACCCAAAACACCCAACTTCCCCATGAAAATCATTGATTTGAAGTTGAAATTATGTTAAAAGATGTTAATGATTGAAGAAAACTAGTTAAAAATGACTTACAATTGATTTGGAGAAGAAAGGTTGTTTGAAAAATCGCCTCTTATGTTTTTGGGGTTTTGAATAATGAAAAATAACTGAAAATCTCGTCTATTTATACCCCTCTCAGACCCCCTATGCGGACCGCACAAAATGGACTGCGGCCGCACAGGCCTTCCTAAGGGTACTGCGGTCCAGTGCCCTGTGCGGACCGCACGAAATGGACTGCGGCCGGACAGGCCTCTACCGCGCACCGCACAAAGCCGACCGCGGACCGCACTAGCCCCTTTTCGCGGTCGCACACATTTTTGTGCGGACCGCACTGGCGGGTTCAGAGACCTGCAACTTCTCTGAACCTGCCACAACTATGTTTTTAGGCCTAAGGCATCCTGGAACCTACTCGAAACTCACCCGAGCCCTCGGGGCTCCAAACCAAATATACACAAAATCCTCAAAAACATCCTACGGACTCGTGCAATCAAATCTTCAAAATAACATCATGAACATCAAATTAAATCTCGAGATCAATGAAATTTTCTCAAAACTTCTTTAAACATCAACTTTGCGATTTAAGACCGAATCACGTCATATGACATTCGTTTTTCACCAAATTCCACAGAAACGTCTTAAATCATATATAAGACCTGTACTGGGCACCGGAACCAAAATACGGGCCCGATACGATCATGTTCTAAGCAAATTTCATTTCAATTTTTCTTAAACTGTTTCAGAAAATAATTTCCTTTAAAAATTCATTTCTCGGGCTTGGGACCTCGGAATTCGATTCCGGGCATATGCTCAAGTCTCATATTTTCCTACGGACCCTCCGGGACCGTCAAATCACAGGTCCGGGTCCGTTTACCCAAAACGTTGACCGAAGTCAAATTTATTCATTTTACAGTCAAAGCTTATCATTTTTCACAGATTTTCACATTTAAGCTTTCCGACTACGCGCCCGAACTACGTACGCAAATCGAGGTGACTCTAAAAGAGGTTTTTAAGGCCTCGGAAACACAGAATTTAATTTAAAGCAAGTGATGACCTTTTGGGTCATCACAGGAAGGGCTTCATATAGTTTTGGTGTGTAACGTTGTGGTTGATTCCTCTCCTTTCAATCAAGTAACTTCATAATATATGGTCCAAAAACTCAGATATACCCTTATTTAGAGCGTATAAGGGAAAAAGAGATATTGCATTATTAGTCACTTTTTAGTATTTTCTACCTGAGTTGTTGACCATCACTTGACCTCAAATGAGATATCATACGCGGAGTGATTCTCTCCCCCCCAAAAAAAAAAAATTAAAACTCTACATGTTTATGTTTTGATTATTTCATCTAGCTATTTTTTGTGTGAACAAGAATTTGTATAATAAAACATTGGACTTTTGTTTTAATTAAGAAATATTAGACCCACCGTCTTATCTTTAAATCAACCATAATTAAGGTTTTGGTTGGTGTTGATGTGACAGTTCCTCCTCTTACATCATGATTAGGGACCTAGCTTTCTTCTCTACATATGAACACTTTATGAATCACTAAAATTTGCCATAGTCAATTTGCAACCAACCCCTTCTGGATAATCGGTAAGATTTAAAATTTTATATAGTGGTATGCAGGTTTAATTTGTTGAACTACAGAAAAAGACAAAATAAAAAACAAAAATAGATCTATAGAGTCAATGCAAACATAAGAAAAGTAAATTATTTCCTATTTAGGTTCTTGAGTAAATCAAACACTTACTGTTGTATTGTCTATATTTTATTCATTCAGTTAAACTTGAGGTTAATCATTCATAATTTGTTTTCATATCCATAGCCAATCTATAATTCTTGTTGTCTATGTTGATTATTACATATAATGGTTAGAATTGTGAATAATAGTAATCTTTTATCTAAAATCTTGAAGTACATCTACTCTATAATGTAGTTCAAGTTTTGATCTTTCAGGGCCTGTTTGGCTTTTTTTTTTCTTTTTTCGGAATTAGTGGTTGCCCATGAAATTTAAAATTTTACTTGAAGTTCGAATAAATATCAAAAATCTGTTTTTCAAAATTTTCATTTCGAATCACTCACAAAAATTTAAAAACAGCTCCAAATTGTATTTATACTCAGACACAACTCTAATTTTCAAATACTATTTTCACTTGACCTTTTTCTCCCGAAATTTTATAATTTTTATGTGCAAACGCCCACTTATTCGCTAAGGCAGGGGCGTACATAGGTCGGGTTGGTTCGGATTTTATAATTACCAAACCAAACCAATAGTGTCGGGTTATTAAATCTAAAGACCAAACCATACCAATAAAACTCGGGTTTTTCGCTCTCAATTTTTCTCGGGTTTTCTCGGATTTTTTCGCCTTTTTTTTTTTCCGATAAAAACTACGTAGAACAAAATATATAGATTGTGCTCAAAATATTTCTTTAATCCTAGTAAGATAAAACTATATAAAGTATTTTTCAAGAAAATAATACAAAATATGAGATGTGTCATGGCATTATCCTAAAATATTCAACAATAAAGACAATAAAATTACGTAATGTAAATATTGCTAATTAAAAAGTCATAATAAAAATAAACATAATCTAAAAGTATTAAGTCATGCTAAAATAAGTAGACTAATAAGGGATTATTAATTACATGATTAAGCGCTAAAGAAAAAATAAAATAGGTTATGCATTTTTATCTAAATTATTGCAACACAAAAAATAGATATTCAATACATTCACGTTCGTAGTATTGAATTGAATGTTTTTTGTTAGTATTGCTATTGATTTGATTTTAGTTTGGACTTTTGTTAGAGTTATTTAATTTACTAATGTTAATGGCTATAAAACTTATTGGAATATTCAAAAATTCTAAGTCCAACCTTGAAATAATACCTTAAAAGATAATATTATGAATGTTTTTAAGAAATATTTATAAATTACATCACAATAAGTATATTTATATATTAAATATATCTAAAAATTTTATATATGTAATGTCGGGTTGGTTTGGTTTCGGTTTGACTTTCTTTAGTTAAAACCAAACCAAACCAATTATGGTCGGATTTTTTTTTTTTTTAAATCAAACCAAACCATAGTCGATTTTTTTTTTCTCGGTTTGACTCGGATTATCGGATTGGTGCGGTTTGTCGGTTTCCTTTGTACACCCCTACGCTAAGCTATGTCCTTTTTTGACAACAAACAGTCTCAAGGGACAAAATGGTAAGTTGGCCTTAAGACAATTGGGCCATCTCCTGATACCCTTTTGATCTTATAGTCTTGTCTATTAACAAACAATGGTTGGCCATATCTTGGTTATTGGTTTTTTGTATAGTACAAGGTTTGGCCTAAAAGGGGTAAAAGTCAGTTGGAGAATCTTTCATATATATGCTCCAACCAGAAATTATTTGTTTTTATTGCTCAAAGCTTGAAGGGACCATATCATATTCATTTCAATTCAAGAAATCACTAAAGGTGGTGTCCCTGTGAAAAAAGTCGGCAATCACCAAAAGAGTCAAAACTATAAATAAAGAAAACAAAAGAAAAAATGGCAGGATTTCAAAGAAAAATGCATACAACTAAAGCAGTATTACGCAATAAACACATTGTACACCAGCCTTCAGGTTTTCTGGACTTCATAGCCATATATACATACTTCTCTCTCTTTCCTTGTACGTTCAGAGAATCCGCCTCATTTATACTAGGGGTGGGCCTGATAACGACCGAACCGAAAACTTTCGGTTCATTCGGTTTCAATTTTTCAGCTTATTCAGTCGGTTTGCAGTTTATATTTTCTATAATGTTGGTGTTCGATTCGGTGCTCGGTTTTGCAATTTCGGTTTTCGGTTAAACTGAATAGTCGAAGTTTTTTAATATGTGTCCTAGCCTATGGGTTCCTCTTAAGCTGTCTAGCCCAATTTTTCCACATATTTACAATATAAAATTTGAAGCCCAAACCCAAAAAAAGTCCCACATTCGAAAAATTGACCTTGCCAATGCATCTTTCATCGCTTGCGCGTTGCCGATATTGCTGTCTACGAGATAGTTATATTGTAATAAGTAATATTTGTCAAATAAATTTATATTTCCTACATCAACTAAATGATTTGGCTAATCATATTATAAGTATCGCATTTTCGAGTTTTAATTGCACTAAACATGAGATTAGTCATATTTTTCAGTAGAAAAGGTCCGACTTAAAAGCTCAATATGACAAGATCAAACCGACCGAATTGAACCGAAAATCGACCGAACCGAATTAACAAAACCAAATAAACCGAACTAATTTTGGTTCAGTTATTGGTGCACCAAATAGAAAATCGAAAACCGAACAAATCAAAGCGAACTTCATGAAAACCGAACCGAACCGGCCGACGCCCATCCCTAATTTATACTATGTTGTCATTTTTTTTAAAATGACAGTTTAGTGCACGAATATTCTGCATTCACGCTGTATGAGTCCAAACATGACTGACCACGGACCACAACGAGTACGACAAACGATCGGGTAACTCCGAACCGGCGTCCTGAGCGAGACGACCTTAAGGCGAAAGAAGAAACTGTACGACCCTTGTAGAAGTGTAAACCTGTTAGGGGACATTAAGAATATTCCTCCGAATATTCCTTGTATTTTATTTCTTACAATTCAAAAGGGTTTCTTTCTAGTATATAAGGGGGAAAAGGGACCTTGTACGGGGAAAAAGACTGGGAAACTTATCAATCTTGAACAAAAAGAAATTTTACAACTCTCTTCTCTTTACTTGTTATTATTCTAGAAATTATTATCTTCAACTATGATTTACCCCTTTATCTTTGATTGATTTGTTCAAAAAGGTTTTAACATATTTTGAGTCAAACAATTTGGCACCGTCTGTGGGGATTTCTATAGCTGAAACCATAGTTCTCATGTAGATTCCCGAAAGTGATAATTACTTTTCTTCAAACTTCGTATAAACCAACAATGATGGGAAAGGAAGCGAGGCTAAAGGCGGTAGCAGATGTCTCGAATAATCTCTTGAACTCCCTCGACGAAGCCGACAGAGAAGACAATGAGAATGCAACACCAAGCGCTACGCCGGAGGGAGAGATCTCACCTCTTCCACACGGGGATCTAACGATCTTACACGAAAGGGGAACCTCAACATCCACGGTGGGGGAAGCCCCACCAGCAGTCAAAAGGCTATTAGAAGAATGGTTAACGAGTGCTTTGAGCAACATGCTCGATAAAACCCACTCAAGGAGACATCGAAGACGTGCCACCTACAGAAATTGCAGTTGCCGTCGATGAGCCAAGAGCTACACGAACATGTAACACCCGCACTATTACTAATGCAGGTGACGATGCACTCATTGCCATTTTGAAGAAAATGGAAGAGATGGAAAATGAGAACAAAACACTCCGCGACAAAATGAAGGAACATCGGGAGAGGGTTGACAAAATACCGGGCGCTCTGAAGCTATTACCAAAACGCGATGTGGGTCGATTTGTCGAACAGCCATACAACGAAGGGGCTGCTCCTTATCCCATTCCAAAGACCTTCAAGATGGCGCCATACTTGAAAATATATGATGGGACCACGGACCCGGAAGATCACCTAATCCATTATGTTACTGCAGTAAAGGGCAATGGTCTGTCAAAAGAACATGTATTGTCTGTGCTATTAAAAAAGTTCGGCGAAACTTTGACAGGGGGAGCATTGACATGGTACTCCCAGCTACCGGCGCGATCGATATCGACGTTCGAAGAGATGGCGGATAAGTTCGCCACCGCCTATGCAGGAGCGAAGTAGGCCGAGGCTAGGGTCAATGACATCTTCGCCATCAGGCAAACGACAAGCGAGGGGATTCAACAGAGTAAGGATGAGACTACCGAACGTGTCAGAAGGGATGACAATAGCAGCCTTTCAAAATGGGTTAAACAGGAACGGATCAAAGGCGACCAAAAAACTACTCAGTAGACTTATGAAGTACCCCCTACCACATGGGAAGAAATCTACAACGCCTATTGCGCCGAGGTAAGGGCAGATGAGGATGACCTGAACGAGTCGCTTTAGCGATTAACATCAGTCCAGACCGAGACAAGGAGAGATCAACGTAACGATGGGCGAAGAGATCAACCACCACGTTTCAATTGAGAAAGGCATCAACCCTATATCCGCACATCCAACCTGCCCCCTCGGCGATAAGCGAACGTCATGTCGCGACACACGACACCCTTTCGAAATGAAAGATGTATGCCTTCACTACTATCTGCTCATAATTTTTGTGTTTCCCCTTTAGAAATAGTGTACGCACTGAAGAAACTAGGCACAAAGGTGCAACAGTCGCAAAAGATGAAATCGGGTGGATCCAAGCACCAGGAGGTTGAACGTCCTCTGTGAATTCCACCAAGAAAGAGGACGCAAGACCGAAGATTGCATAGGTCTGCGGCAAGAAGTAGTTAGGATGTTGAACCAGGGGTACCTAAAAGAACTGTTAAGCGATAAAGGAAGGGCCAACTTCGCTCGAGGGAGCGACCCATCTCAAGGACCTCCAAAGCCAACATCACCAGCGCGTACCATACAAATGATCATTGGCGGCGACGATGATACCACCACGTGAAGTTTACCACCACGCACAAGCTCAAATGGACAGTCGCCCATGAACGGTATGATGACCTTGAAGATATTATCATCTTCGATAAGTTAGATACTGACGGTTTGTCTTTCCCTCACTATGATGCTTTGGTTATAACTTTACACATCGCTGACACCGATGTAAAAAGAATCATGGTGGATGACGGAAGCGGCGCGTGTATTGTTCACCCACGAGTTCTCATGCAAATGAGGCTCGAGGATAAAATAATACCGCATTGCATAACACTAACGGGTTTTAATAATGCAGTAGAGTGAACATCCAGAGAAATAGTGCTACCTGTCCTAGCAGGAGGGGTCACCCTAGAAACAACATTCCACGTCATGAACTAGGAAACGACCTACAACGCCATCATAGGGTGACCATGGATACACGCCATATGAGTCGTCCCCTCAAGCTTCTATCAAGTGATCAAATTTCCCACCCCATGGGGGATATTCAGCATTCGAGGCGAGCCACGTACCGCCCAAGAATGCTACCGGATTGCCCAAGATTGCACACACACCAAGCAACTAAAAGGGGCAAGCGCGGAAACATAACAGTCAGCCATGTCGGGCACCAAACCCGACATACAAGTAGAGGCCATAAAAGATCCTGACATTGTAAAAGCTTGCAAAGAAACCATAGAAGATCTTGATCCCGTCCAGTTAGATAATACCGACTGCACCAAAAAGGCTTATGTTGGACACAACCTCTCGAAGCCAGGTGAGTATTGTGCGTTTTTAGCTAACAACGCCGATTTGTTTGCTTTTTCCCACTCAGATATGCTAGGAATCTCAAGAGAGATCGCCATACACAAGCTGAATGTCGACCCACTTTATCCACCGGTATGACAAATGAAGAGGAAGTTCAATGCCGCAATCAATGAGGCAGTCAGTGAGGAAGTCGATAAATTACTCGCCAATGGTTCCATCAGAGAATCGAAATACCGCCAATGGGTCGCCAATGTGGTCATGGTCAAAAAGAAAAATGGGAAGTGGTGAATGTGTGTCGACTTCACCGATTTAAACAAAGCATGCCCGAAGGATTCTTTCCCGTTACCCCACATCGACCAACTTATCGATGCAACAATGGGACACAAACTTTTGAGCTTCTTGGACGCATACTCCGGTTATAACTAAATTCTAATGGCTGAAGAAGATCAAGAAAAGACCACTTTCATCACTCACCGAGGTACATACTGCTATAAGGTGATGCCATTCGGGCTGAAGAATGCATGGGCCACGTACCAAAGGTTAGTCACCAAAATGTTCAAAGAACAACTTGGTAAGACAATGGAGGTTTACATCGATGACATGCTAATGAAATCAACAAAGAAAGAAGATTAAATTGGTCATCTGAATTAAGCCTTCAAAATACTAAGGCAGTGCGGAATGAAACTGAATCCCGAAAAGTGCGCCTTTGGTGTGACTTCTGGAAAGTTCCTCGGTTTCCTAGTGTCACAAAGGAGAATCGAAGTCAACCCGGACCAAATCAAGGCCATCGACGCAATATCGGAAATACTGACCAACAAAAAGCAGGTGCAGAATTTGACAGGACGAATAGCCGCCCTATCAAGGTTCATTTCACGATCCTCGAATAGATGCGATAAATTCTTCAATGTACTAAGGAAAGATCATGGGCTACAATGGAATGATGACTGTATCGACTCCCTAAGAAAGCTGAAAACGTATCTATCCTCGCCACCACTACTCGTCAAAGCGGACCCAGGTGAATGCCTACTTGTATATCTAGCAGTTTCCGAAGTTTCGATAAGTGCGATCTTAGTCCGTGAAAATAAAGGTACGCAATCTCTGATCTACTATATCAACAAAACTTTAATCGATGCCGAGACGAGGTACCCTCACCTTGAAAACCTAGCTCTAGCACTAGTCATAGCTTCACGGAAGCTTAGATCGTACTTCCAATGTCACCCCATAAGAGTGGTGACAACCTTCCCTCTAAGGGGTATCCTACACAAACACGAACTATCGGGTATACTATCCAAGTGGGCCATAGAACTAAGCGAGCACGACATAACGTACCAACCACGAACTGCCATCAAGTCGCAAGTGCTTGCAGACTTCGTCGCTGATTTCAGCACAGAAATATTGCCCGAGGTAGAGCAAGAAGCACTCCTCACTTCTACACATACCGACCTCTGGGTCCTCTACACCGATGGTGCCTCTAATGCCTCGGGATCGGGACCGGGACTCATCCTCAAGGTCCCTACAGGAAAAGTAATTCGCCAATCCATACGATGCCCCAAAATGACTAACAACGAGGCCGAGTATGAAACTGTGATTGCAGGTTTGAAGTTAGCTCTCAAATATGGCACTCGGCGACTCGTCCTCCACTGCGACTCTCAACTCATGGTGAATCAGGTCACTAGGACTTTCCAAATCAAATAGCAGAGGCTACAAAAATACCAGTCAGAAATCCACAAACTATTGCCAAAATTCAATGAATGCCACCTCGACCAAATACCGAGGGTGCAAAATATCGAAGCAGACAACCTCGCTAAACTAGCTGCGGCCACCAGGAATATCAACAAAGAAAACATGGTCACCCTCCTTCATTCTGCAATAGACCACGTCGAGGTACATTCTATAAACTTAACTTGGGACTGGCGTAACCACTTCGTAGCCTATTTGCAGGATGGAACGCTCTCGCAAGACAAAAAAGAAGCCAAAAAACTTCTGGTGCAGGCAGCCCGGTATAGCCTAATAAACGGCGACCTCTACAAAAGAATGTTCGGTGCCCCCTTAGCCAAATGTCTTGGGCCACATCAAACAAGGCAAGTACTTGAAGAAGTACACGAAGGGCACTGCGGCGCCCATATGGGCAACCGCACCCTCGTCCGATGCCTCATTCGTGTCGGGTACTACTGGCCCACCATGAAAAAAGAAGTCGTCGACTATGTCAGGAGATATGAACAATGTCAAAAGTACTCCCCTATGATACATCAAGCAGGGGAACTCCTTCATTCCGTCACTTCACCATGGTTGTTCATAAAGTGGGGAATGGACATAGTCGGGCCCCTCCTAGCGGGACGAGGTAAGGTACGCTTCCTTTTGGTTTTAATTGACTACTTCTCTAAATGGGTGGAAGCAGGTGCATACACTCAGATATGTGAGCAAGAGGTCATCGCCTTCATATGGAAAAACATTATATGCTGTTTTGGCATCCCCAAAGAGATCAACTGCAACAATGGACCTCAGTTCATCAGAAAAAGAACGACTGAGTTTTTCGAAAAGTGGCACATAAAATGAATACTCTCCACGCCATACCACCCTGTCGCCAATGGCCAACACGAATCCTCCAATAAAGTACTATTGAACATATTGAAAAAGAAGCTTGAGGAAGCTAAAGGGCTATGGCCTGAACTACTACCAGAAGTATTGTGGTCATACCGCACTACGCCAAAAACCAGCACCAGAGAAACGCCATACTCACTGGTCTACGGAACCGACGCAGTTATACCCGTCAAGGTCAGGGATCCCAACTTGATATACTCCAATGAGAGCGGAACAAGCAACGATGAAAGTAGGCTACAAGATCTGGATGAAGTTGAAGAACGAAGGGATATGGCCCACATAAAAATGGTAGCCAAAAGCAGCAAGCAGAAAGATACTACAACAAGAGAGCCAAGGTGCGACCACTCAAAGTTGGCAACAACATCCTCAAAGCCAAATAAAAAGCGTCAAAAGACTCTAATGAGAGAAAATTGGGAACTAACTAGGACAGACCATACAAAATCATAGCAACAGCAAACAAAAGAGCGTTCCAGCTAGAAACAATGGAGGGAAAACTACTCCAAAATAACTGGAACGTCGCCCATCTCAAGTATTTCCACTTCTAAAAGAAGGCGTCACCTAAGTCGTACTCTTTTTCCCTCACCCGGGTTTTGTCCCAATCGGGTTTTTCCAAGGAGGTTTTTAACGAGGCGGCAAGGGGGACGCCATAAGGAGCGACATACTGTTCATTACCTCGACTCGTCGATATGACCTCCGGATCGAAGTAATGAAGGGACTACATATAGATAATCAAATTTCCATTGTGTGTACGGAATCGAATCTCCATTGTATGTACGGAATCGAATCTTCATTGTATGTATGGAATCAAATCTCCATTGTATTTACGGAATCAAATCTCCATTGTATGTACACAACCAGAGCTCCACTAGTCGACATGTGACGTCTTCCTACGGGAATATGATCAAATCGACGAAAGTATAAGTTCGACCTCGTTCAAACTATGACGTGATTCTACTTCGACGACAGTTAGAAGCAACATCACAATGGCCAAGGCTATCGATAAAAGTATAAATTCGATCTCATTCGGACTACGATGGGATTCTACTTCGACGATAGTTCGAAGCAACATCCCAATAGCCAAGGCCATCGACGAAAGTATAAGTTCGACCTCGTTCAAACTATGATAAGATTCTACTTCGATGACAGTTCGAAGCAACACCCCAATGGCCAAGGCCATCGATGAAAGTATAAGTTCGACCTCGTTCGAACTACGACGGGATTCTGCTTCGACGATAGTTTGAAGCAACATTCCAATGGCCAAGGCCATCGACAAAATTATAAGTTCGACCTCGTTCGAACTATGACGGGATTCTACTTTGACGACAGTTCGAAGCAACATCCCAATGGCCAAGGCCATCAATGAAAATGTAAGTTCGACCTCGTTCAAACTATGACGGGATTAAACTTCGATGACAGGTCAAAATAACATCCCAATAGCCAAGGGCGTCGATGATATCATGCGTGCGATAAATGCAAGAAATAAATAAGCCGACAAAAGTAAATTTTTCATTACAACAAAATATCATTTACACTTGCCCCTATAAACGGGCCCAAGTACGACCCGTGCAAAAATCCCTAAACAAAAGCAAATACAAACTAAGACTACACATCATCCCCAGCGGGGTAAGCTTCTTCATACCACGAATCTGAAGCAAAGTGAGTCGCATCATCAGAGTTGATACCACCCCCGTCAGGAGTAAGGGGGGCATACCCATATGATTCATGAGCGACATGAGCTTCGGCATGCACAACTTGAACCTCCGCCTCACAAGCCCTTCCTTCGGCGTGAAAAGCCTTATACACATCAAGTCGAGCCTCTACGTGGACCCATAACTCGTATAAACGACGGGGCACAACCGGATCGACTGAGGCACGAGACGTAGAAGGCTAAGAACGTCGACTCGCATCCTCCGCCCTCAGCAAGTCCATTTGTCCGTTTAGTCCGGTCAGCTCCGCCTCCAGCTCTTTGACACGCCCTTCGAGCCCTACAACCCGACAACCAGAGGCTTCCTTCTCCCCAACCAACTCTGACCTGGAAATGCGGAGGGCATCTTCCAAAGATATTGATTCAGAGATAGCTGCCGCCATCTTATCAGCGCTAACGTTCAGCTCGCCCTTAAGCCCCTCAATCTCCGCTGCCTTAGTACTCAACTCAGCAGTCAAGGCGGCCACCTTCTCTTATAAGTCGGCATTCTCAGTCGTCAACCCCGTGCTCAACTCGAGCTTGTCCTCCTTCGCCTTAAGGGAGACCTCCAACTCACTGTTACAGGCGACAACCTTCACGAGCTCCTCGTCCCTCTCCCTCAACTCCTCTATTTTGCGCTCCAACTGGTCCTCCTGCTGCTTGAGCCCCTCACGAAACACCTGAAACTTAGGGTCTTGATGATAAATGTCGGACATCGCCCGATGCTTAGCATGATACTACTGATACTTGGATGACATCTTCTCATAAAGGCCCATCCTTTTTCTCTCTCGACGCTTGCTCTCAATCTCCATGATGTGGGTCTGAAAAAAAGGGAAGGGCAGAAGTTAGAAACAAAATACAGAACGACGATTACCGCATCAATCCAACGACAAAAAGAGAAGGAAAGGAACCTACCTGCAGGGCTATACCAACGACCTTCTAAGATAACTCCATATGCCTAATCGCCCCAAGCATCTCGCTTTCAGGAGCGACACATAGATGAGCTAGGGCCGACGCCACCTGCTCGCTGTTCAACAACAAGTTGTATTTCCTCGGAATGACCACATAACGGTGGGATCCATCCATCCTAACCTCCACATGGGTATGGCGACCCACAAATTCATTAACATCCTCTGGGTCGATATCCGAACCCGAGCCGCCACCCTCCACACGATGCCCTCCAACGTTAGACGATGCACCACCCTCAACAGAGCGTACTGAGGAAACCTTAGGGCCATAACGTTGAACGAAGGTGGGCCAAGTTCGAGTTTCTACTGCATGAGGCAACAGGTGGGCTACCCAATCCTTTATACCCGCAATAGGGCGAGGTGGACGGCCTATAGCTGCAAAACGGCAAGCGAATAAACTTTACAGTGAATATAGAAGAGAGGGGAACATAACAAATGACAACACTTACGAGTCCCGTTCCACCGCTCAGGGAATCTGGCGGAGTCAGAAACGACTGCTTGGTCTTGACAAAGAAGTACTTGTGCCAAAACTTATGGCTCGTCCGGTCATCCGTTCCAACCACCAGCCCTTTCGTACCACGAAGCCTCAAATGCACCATGGTACCCCTGAGGAAGCCAGGCGTGAACAGGTGCAAAAGGTGATGGACAGAAATGCTACACTTCGTCAACTCCGCATACTTAGTCAATAGCAGAAGCACCTTGAGCGTGTATGGTGAAAGTTGTGCTAGGCAAACTTGGTAAAATCTATAGAACTCTTCCGCTAAGGGGAAGAGAGCAAGGGTGTAGCCGATCATAAAAAGGTACTCATAGAACCTGTTTGTGGACGTCTACGTGATCTCTCCCCGCTGGAACCATTTCTATATGAGCAGGAATGTCATACTTCATATGAAGGGCATCAATATGGACCTGCTCCGTCTTAGAAAATACGGGGTTCGGGATAGGAGGTGGATCTTTGAGGAAGTCACTCCGGGATAAGGGGTGCCTCGGTAGTAGCTCCTCCACCATAGGAGGGTTGTCACTCTCCTCTGCCACCATATCTCCGCTGTCGGAAGGAGGCACCATTGATGATGGGGCAGCTTTAGGAACCTCTTCGCGAGAACGACGAGACCTCGGTTTAATATCGTTTGAAAGAGTATCAACACAAAAGGAGGAAAGAAGAAGAAGTTTCAGGTGGTGAACAAAAGAAGAACAGAAGGATAAGAGAGCGAGAAAGAATGAAAGGGGTCTTCAAGGGAGGAATGGCTAAAGGTTTTCAAAAAATCAAATCCTTCACTTATTTATAGGATTGAGAGGTGCCAGAATCGAGGCGATAGGCTTCAAAGCAGCGCAAGAATCAAAGCACCAAGCCATCAGTCCCTACCTCGAAAACCTGCATAATGATGACGCACGTAAAGTTGACATCACTTCCTGGAGAAGTGTACCACGCGATGTTTTACCGAGCATGATGACCATCTCCCATTAGCCACGTCATAGCGCTCCCATAGGTCAAATTTCTCCAAAAGAATGCATGGAGTCCGCTCATCGAAGACGTATCCGGTCGCGACCCCGACAAGCGGAGGGACTAACTGTATGGGTCCAAATTTGACCGACCACGACCCACAACGAGTACGACAAACGACCGGGTAACTTCGAACCGGTGTCCTGAGGGAGACGACCTTAAGGCGAAAGAAGAAACTGTACGACCCTTGTAGAAGTGTAAACTCGTTAGGGGACATTAAGAATATTCAGCCGAATATTCCTTGTATTTTATTTCTTACAATTCAGAAGGGCTTCTCTCTAGTATATAAGGGGGAAAAAGGACCTTGTATGGGAAAAAAGACTGGGAAACTTATCAATCTTGAACAAAAAGAAACTTTGCAACTCTCTTCTCTTTACTTGTTATTATTCTAGAAATTACTATCTTCAGCTACGATTTACCCCTTCATCTTTGATTGATTTGTTCAAAAAGGTTTTAACATCTTTTGAGTCAAATACACGCAAGATCAGAAAGGGACTCCACCCTAGAGGGTGTGATGCAAGCAGCCTATCCTATTGAAGAAAAAATGACGGTTATTTTCATGGACGATAACTCTTTTAAACTTGGAGGCAAGTCTATGAAATTATCTATAATTATAAATTATTTGAAGTAGAAAAAATGAGTATTGTGTCTTCTAGATGAAACTGTGAAGAGAGTTAAAAACAGAATATGGTGGACCGCAGACAATATGAAGACTTCCTTCCCGAAATGTCAATTATAAAAAGAACTGATAGGTCATAAGAAGAGCAAAATCTGTACTTTTTGCTCTCCCAAAAATAATAGCCGACACATTTTTTTTCCTGCATATATGTGTTTTATATACAAACAGACATATTTTATATATTTTTTGACTAGTGAATGCAATTAATTTCTGCTGATCGACCTATTTTGTATTTTGGCCCATAATTGATGGCTGATTCAGTTATTCGACCACAAGCAAAGAAAATACTCTTTTGCGTTCCTTTGATTTATGGTTGCAATTTAATATGTTAAATTAGATAATCTACCCTAGTTGCCTGGTTATTAATTGACACCTATTACAAACTGTTGTTTGTAAATATCTTTTAAATGATCTAATAGCGTACAAATTCATGCTATCAGTTTAAGTTCTTATGAAATATGAAATTTAAGAGCAAATGTCCATGTCTGCTGCAAGCTTTCCCAGCCTAGTTAATTTTATGGGATTGTTACATAAATAGCCGGTCAAATTCATTGTTTATTTTTAGCCGGTATATATAAATTATGAATTGATTATATACAACTATATATATTATACATGAATTATACATATAATATACATCTATCTGGTATTTTTAATTTAAGAAATTAGGTGGAAAAATGCCACTGTATAGCCACCGGAAAAATAATAGCTGAAAAAATATATACTTTTTGTATATATATACATTTTGTATATTATATACAAAAATTATAAAAAATTTATACACTTTTCGGCTACCAAATATAAATAGTTTCTGGCGCGGGCTAAAAGTGATAATACCCCAAATTAGGTGATGGCTATTTAGGTTAATTCTTTTCAATTTATCGAGGAAAGCCCATATTGTTCCCCGCAGTCAACTTTGATCCAGCTTATATGCAGAAGAATACCAGGTTCATTCTTTAGTGATTAACCTTTTAAGTCTTAGTACAAAAATTGCAAAACTTTTGAAATTTAAAAATTTCTTTTTATTGGATGTTCCCCAAAGGAAAAATAACAGGTAACTAATAGTAAAATTTACATTTAACTAAAATGTCTAACTGCTATTCTTCGTGTTAGAATTTCAGGAGTTCTGATTTCAATTTCCCATTTTCAGCTATACTCCTTCTAATTCGGCCTATTTCATTTGTTAAAATAGTACGGGCTAGCCAGTTTTTAGACTGGTCATTCAAAAATAGCCAATGTTTGCCTAAGTTATTGAAAAATAGCCACTAATTTATTGCAACATAGACCGGTCCAGCATAATATACTGGAGTTCGACGCACCTGTGTATGAACTTCCAGCATATTATGCTGGATCAATATAGTAAAAATTGTGTGGGTTAGTCATTTTTTAAAGTGGTATTTACTTTTTATCCAGTATTTTCAATGCTTAGCAATAATAGCCACTAGTCTATTAAAATTAATATGAAAAGGCTGTATTACTCTTTCTTCTATCTATTTCATGTTAGGGAGAAGAACTGTGCCCAGGGAATTCATGGGGCTACATCAATGACTGAAATTGCTCTATTTTTCGACTTCAATTTTGTGTTCATTGACGAACCTTATAATAGTAGTAGTCTGAGTGTGGTTGGTCAAGTTTCTGAATCGCAAGAATACAGATAATTGCAAATTATTGGTGGATCTGGAATTTTTAGGCTTGTTCAAGGTGTTGCTACTGCTAAGACTTATTTCTCAAGCAATACAACTGTTATTGTTGAATATAATGTCATTGTACGTCGTTACTGATTATTTTTGTTACTTATTTTTTTGTCTTAACATTTGGGGGAACAATAAGCTTAGTTCCGAAAAATTGAACGGAGTAATGTTTGATAAATATGTTTCTTTGAGTTTTAGATCTCACGGTTCTTACAAATAATGTTGGGAAAGCGATTGTGATGTTATTGTTTATATGTATGTGTGTATATATATATATATATATATATATATATATATGGCTACTTGTTTAATGAACTTAGAATTATAAGTTCAAAAGTTATGGACATTTGGTCCTGAACTTAGACTAACAAACTCAAAAGTTAAGGACAATAGGTCCTGAACTTACAGTTGCAAGCTCAAAAGTTAAGGACAATAGGTCCTGAACTTAGGCTAAGAAGCCCAAATATTAAGGACAATAGGTCCTGAACTTAGACTAACAAGCTCAAAAGTTAAGGACACTTGGTCCTGAACTTACAGTTACAAGTTCAAAAGTTAAGGACATGTAGTCCTGAAGTCCTGAAGTTAAGTTCAAAAGTTAAGGACATGTAGTCCTGAAGTTAATGACATGAGCAGAAGGGTATTTTCGTCCGGGCAGTTAAAGTTTATTAAAGCAATGGCTAAAGACTAAAAACATTTTAAACAGTGGCTTAAAAGTAAATACATATGTTATTAGTGGCTAACCATGCACTTCCCCCATCAATATACTTTGCTGGCTCCAGTATATTATGCTGGACCGGTATATTATATTGGAACTCCGGCATATTAGACTGGAGTTCCGGTATAATATACTGGAACTCCAGTATATTATGATGGAGTATTTTTCCGAATTTTGAACATTTTTTTCGTTTAGATTTATCTTTACATGAAAAGTGGCTAAATTTCAATTACTTTTGAAACTTTGGCTATTTTTGAATGACCACTCGTAAACCTGACTATTTTTGAATTTCTTCCATTTCATTTGGAGCATCAAATATTCCTAGAAGTGGGGCTTAAGAGTGAAGACAGTTAAGGTTCTTAACCTGAGGTAAATAATAGTTTAAACAAATATTTCTTATGGTTAAGACGGTTAAATATCTTTCTCAAGGAGTTTGCAAAAACCTTAAAAGACGTATAATACGAACCAGGGGGGTATTCTTTCGTATATTACTAGGAAGCAAGAATTAGTGTGCCTAAGTCCTACCTGCACTTAATAAGAAGCACAACTTGGTAGCTTGCACTTTCCAATCAACATATATGTTGTAACTTTTGAGTAAATGTAGAATACACATAACCGAATAGCAAACTTATTCTTTTTTGGGAACATACATCACCAGCAGATAGCAATTGGTATTGGAGAAAATTAAACTCGTTGAAAGGCCAAAGGGTGATTACTCTGTGACCAAAAGATATGTAGCTATGCTTGGGGAACAAAATAGAGTGAAGGAAGCTGACTTAATCTGGAACTTAGTTATGATGGAAACTGTTGTCTTTGTGAGGAAGGTGTTCCTGAAACACAGTATCATCTATTTGCAGAATGTAATTGGATAACTCAAGTGAACAATGCACTGGTTAGTTGGGCTGGGATTTCCATCCAGAAGAAAGGGATCATGCAGAGTTTACAATGGTTCAAAAGAAGACATTGGCGGCAGTATAAGAAGGAAGTGATGACTGCTATATGGGGGGCTATGATCTATCACACATGGCAAGCCAAGAACTGGAAATTGCTTAGGAATGCCACTGAGTATACTATAAAGCAGATTCAGAATGAGCTTAGGGAAAGAATAGGCGAACTGCATAGATACAAGACTACTCTTAGGAACAACTGTTTCATTAATAGATTATGTAACTAGTTTGGGACTCCAATAGTGGACTTTGCCTTGTATTCATAGTTTTCGAGGTCTAGTTGTTAAGAACAACCTTCCTAGAAAGGGGTTATAACACTGGATGCTCTTTTAAGTGTACAAAGTTTTGTTGTTAATGGTAATTTCACAGGTTATTACCAAAAAACTTGTTCTTTTTTCCTCCTTAATATTAAGGAACTAGATATGTTGAATTAAGTGAACTTTTGCACCTTTGTGGCCTTTGATGCTCATCTCAAAGTCTTTTAATTTATATCTGCATTACAAATAGCTAGAACTCTGATAATTTTCCAAAAAAATTAAAAGAATAATGATTAAATATTAAAACTACAGCTCTTATGGCAAGGCACATACTATACTCAATTTCCCATCAATTGCTTTAGGTACAAATGAATTATGAAACTATCATTTACCAACCTCTTGATCTTGGAAAATTAACCAGTAAGCTATTTTGAATACTTCTGGCAATACAAGCAAGCTATGTATCGCATGTCTCCTCGATTTCTTCAGCTCAATCAGCAAGCTGCTATACAAAAATTTCACCCACTTCATAACTGTTCAAACCATCAAAATCAATTCATAATGCATGTATAACTGCTCCACAGTGCCTACTTCTTCGAGAGCTGCAGAACTAGGATAACAAAAGAAACCAAAGGAGAAAAAACTAATAATGAGGAATACAGATGAAGCAGCTTAATGCATGGCCTCAAACTCTTTTACTAAAGCTGAAATTGTTGCATTTTGTAGGAACAACATGCCTGAAGCACAAGCTAACTGTCTCTCATAGCTTTAGCAATGTGGTACTTGATGTGTAATTTCTAACCTCAACTCCGCGGAGGAAAAGCACCAGTTCTCTGAATCATTAATGTCAGAAAGCCTGCTTATTTCAATATTCCTTTGGCAGAATGAAGCTAAGGATTGAGAAGGCTCTAGCACTTCCAAATAACTCCAACGTCATTTTTGAAGATAATGCAATTCTAAGTGGTCTACCTCAGTGTGATCTTTGTGCTGGTGCTATCCTATTGCGACTTTCAGGAGGGCGAGAATCTCCACATCATCCAGGGCTGATTCTTCGACAAGGTGGAAAGGAGTCTTACCTTCCTTATCAACAGCTTGTGGGTCAGCCCCTCTGTTCGAAAGAATATTATATTGGTCAAAGAACATTGCAGAAATTTATATAACTGATTGCAACTGTAAGTTATCGATTTCAGCAGCATTACAGAAAAGACTAAAACTGTCAGTTATCAATTTCAGCGGTATTAGCTAATTGTCAACATTACTTTAATGATTTATATATCAGAATTAACTCCATTATCATTTCAAAATCATCAGTTCTCCTTCAAATCTGAGGCCACTATCACCAATAGAGGATTTGAAAGTGTAATGGGGTACTAACTAAGCAGTAGAACGTTTATGTCATTTATCTATACAAAGAACATAATCCTCCAGCAAAGTCAAGGAATAGAACTAGACATTAAGCTGGCTCTACTACCCGATGAAGTAAAACAGTAATCAACTACCATTCTTCCATTTTCTAAACCTTAATCAGATGGAAGCAGTTTTGAAATTTGAGAGCAGAATTTGTTATGTTCTAGCTCAGAATGAAATTAGTGCATGGTAAAAACCATTATATACGCACCCTATAAATCCTGGAGAATTGGTTTAAGCTCCTCTACTTGTATACTGAACCCGAACCTCAGAAGTTGTCATTTGTAAAACGAGATATTACAAAACATCAACATCAATAAATAATTCTTCTGTTTTACGCTATAAAAGGCAAGTTCTACAAAACAGTTATGTGACCATCAATGTTGTGCAGATGTTAATGTGGATGTGTGGCCATACGAGTTTATACAAGATTAGAAATGGTCAATTAACAGAAGGTACAAGTAGCTATAGATGAAAAAATGAAAAAAGCTAGCCTAAAATTGTCTGGTCATATTCTACGTGGACCTCCAAATGCAGCAGCATGCAGGATGATGCCAAAATGATTGAAGGTGTTAAAAGAGGACGAGGGGGAGTGTCTCTCCAACAACTTAAGATGAGATGGTTAGAGACTTCAGCATTTGTACCCACGTGGGGCTGGAATCATTGTGGTTCAGTGATTGACCGAAGGGAAACATTCAATAACTAATTCCTTTGTGATTTATGAATGTTAGCATCAAACTGCTTGATAGAAAGTCATAACCTCCCTCTGACTCTGAAAAGCATGAACTCAATTGCTTTCCCCTGAAATCCAGCTGGAGTTTAACGATCATGCATTAATACAGCGATTTGATATCTTCTAACTAGTTCCCCGTTCTACAAGCAATACAAAGTGCAGAAGCTACCCCAATCTTACTCCTTTATCGGACTCCTTTTAACATGCTTGTATTCCTTAAATGACAATTACAACTTGGCTTCAATTTCTATAGTTTTTTAATTATGATTTAGCAGCAATTTGCTAATGTGGCTTCTGTGTATGTGTTTCTCTCACAACTGTATGTCGGGAGTCTAATCCATGAACATATCCGTACTTGGAAAAGGGGAGGATGTCTTTCACTTAGTGATAGGAGACATCGTGCACGTGTTACTCAAGATCTGATTGCCTAAATGTGTGTCATAAAAGATTTTATATATTATTTTATTTTCATCATTTTTTGGGGTTGTTGGGGGGAAGGGGTTGTTATTTAGACCTATTTTAGTATCTAAAAGGTGATCTCACATGTAGAGACTCAAGCCAGGAGGAGGTGAGTTTGATATTTCCCAAGCTGTGGAAGTGCACAAAGATTCTGGTATTTGGTATGTGAAGGTCAACCTCTAAGAGGTTTAGCCTACTACTTTATCCATATTTATCCCCAAACTGAGCACAATGTACCCGAATGGTAAAAGAGGCGCATGTTCAGCATGAGAAAACTTTACATGATTGCATCAGCTGCAAGTTAAAATTGTGACTTTGTAACTAGTTCCCACTAAATAAACTTTTAGAGGGTTCCATAGTTCCTGAACCAAACTTGGGGTAATAATTACGACGACCAATAAGATAGCTGGATTTAACCAGTAAAAACACACCATCCTAGTGCTTGGAATCACATTCTCTGAGTACAAACATATAGCTGTGGACCTCCCCAATGTTTTTACCTATATGGATGTATAGGATGCAGTAACCTATAATGTGAACCTCTTAGTAACTTCTATGCAAATGCAGATGTCGGGACATCAGCCTCACAGCAAGAGTTTTATTATCAAACTGAATATAATTAAGAGAAAGAAAGGATTAGCACTGGTCTTAGAACCAAAGAAATACCTTGAAAGTAATATTTTGGCAATTTCAGTTCTTCCTCTTAAGAAACTATGATGTAATGGGATCTGACCACGTGAATCGCAGGCATTTATGTTAGCACCATGCTGCAGAAGCAGCTCTACCATGCCAATATCAGCAGTTTGGCAGGCTAGGTGAAGCAGGGAACAGCCATCAAGAAATTCATCAGAGGAATGGTCTTCACTTCCACTTTGTGGGTTCAAAGAGCTTGAACAATCACTGCCTAGGAAATTGAAGTTATAATCAGGGTTTGTATGTCAATGCAATATCAATATATCACAAGAGAAAGATGTACCAACTGATGCTTGCGTGTAGACTGAATTAACATCTGCTTGATAGACAACAATTAGTCGGTATACAGTTTTCTTGTCATTTTTACGGACACCTTCCCACAACTGTTGTGCCACAGAAAGCAAGTGCCCACTGTCTGCCACTTTGTGAACAAAACGTTTTTCTGCATACTGCAACCATAAGAAGACTTAGCAAGTGAAGATTAACGACCTTGCCAAATATGCCATACAGAAGCGTATGTTTTAAAAGAGGTTTTCCCAAAAACACATACATACAGAACCAGCATACCATTACCATATATTTGTTCATTCATGGCACTAGAAAGTATGCAAATTGCATTGCGTGAGACCATAAGATTATGCAAGGCCATTAATCGCCAAAAAAGGTTGTAGCACTTTACTAGAGGGACTAAGTTAGTAGGCCAGACATGCTCAACAGCATCATGAGCCAAGGGGAAATTCTTCAGTTAACGCACCTGGAGCAGCCAAACCAGACCTTGGACCAATGATGCTGCGAATTGCAGCAGCCGTACTGTAGGAGGCCTACATCTGCTATGCTCTGAACTTTAGGTAGGAGACTACTAAGTCCCAGATAAGACCTTAGCTAATACTAGGTCACTCCACATGCATAATGTGCAATGCCAGTCCGCTAATCAGGTGGGGCAGCCGTACAGCAGAAGGCTCATGAGTTATGGTCTGACGTATAAGTGGGAGATATTATCTATGATAATAAGCCTACATAATTAGTGAGTCAACAAGACGGGCATAGTGTGCAATATCCACCAATGGTGACATTAAGGGCTAACCAAATGATTGAACTAGAGGGATAAGGTAAAAATATAGACTTTAGAGGAAAACAAATATTATGTGAAGCTATCACTCGAGGACAGAGAAACGGCTAGGAGAACATGTTGACAATGTAGTGGTACCTTTGCATGGATGAATTTCTCCTTCACCGAAATATGATCATGGTCACTGGGTTTGCAAAAGAACTGTTTGTGTTTCTGGGACTCCAAAAACCTAGAGCAACCAGTTGACACTTTTCAATAAAGAAGAACAATAACAATAATTTAAATCATGCTGAATTTTCAAAGTTACCGCATTGGTATTTCATCTGCCTGAAAAGTTCTTCTTGGATGCAACAAACCCTCCCAAACAGAATTCACGAACACATTACCAAGTGCCTGGAATAGGGTTATGACTGAAGGCTCCCACACTTTAACATCAAGTGTCAAGGATCTTACCTAATTTCAAAGTTGCAGTTAAGCTGTTAGGAATACTTCAAATTTTGCATAATCATCTGAAAAGCTCTATAAAATGCAATGCTCTAAGCAAGTCCAGTGCATAATAAAGGAGTTCAACTATTTTCCATCCAAACTATAAAAGGGAAATGGACAAAGGACTTGAATTTAACTGAGAAAACATTTTTTTCATCCAACTCATTTTAGGGTATTATCCTTTGGATACTCCAAAATTAACAGAATATATAACTAAGCTTTCTTTTCTTCTACTTTCACTTGTCTCAATTTTTTCAATGACCATCATTTATATCACATTACAGGCCATGTAAATCTGAACTTGTGTTTATGCTAAAAACAAACTGGTCTAAACATGATTCCTTGGAGAAGTATAAGATTTTGGAGTATAGAGAGAAACAATATATAGAAAAGATCACGTATTTTAAACTAGGAAATAGTAGAACAATGACCTACCTGGGAATGATCAAGTGGACAACCCCTTCCATAAGTTTAAACATAATGAGATTGAATATAAACTGAAGTATCTTAACCATCATGACCCACTCTCACCTATCCTTTAACCTATCTAGGTACTTCAAAAATTTCAGGAACAATAAGAGTTCCTATGTGGCATCAAGAAGTTGAGCAATTGTAGATGAGCTATATCCTTTTACCTTGATCTCTCATATCTGCAGAAATTCTGTTTCACTTATCCTTATTTTTTATCTAATCTCCTTTAACTTAGCAGCTGAACCAGTACAGAGAGAATCATCGAAACTATGACTACCAATCACATAATTATTCAAGAAGCTCGTTTTTCGAAACTGTATTCATGTATGTTTTAGCACTACATCAGATAACCTCTAGTTTCAGAGAACCTTATATAACTACTTAAATAAATTATTTACCACTATTAGAATGAGATGGGCTCAGAATGGTGCAAAATAGATATAGAGGATTCATATAACCCCAACTTGTCTTGCATTGAGGCGTAGCGGATAGATTGATGTTGTGTCATGTTTTAGACAGACATGCAAGTGGTTCTAGTTAATCACCAGGTTTATGAATTACACTACATATTCCACAAAAGAATCCATTCTCTTCTCATGAATTGAGTTGTCTTGATAAATCTAGAATAAACATTGGATTTTCCAGCTTGGCTATATTCCCCACATATAATATAGAGAAACACCACATAGACACATAATCTGATATAATGACTATCAGAGCATGTGTGGTGTAACATGATGACAGGTCCTTTTACTGGGGAGAGATTTAGGAAGGTGTCTTGCCCCTAACTAAAGACAAAGTGGATAAAAACAAAAAGCCTGATTATTACAAAAGTAAAGAAGCTTGGGTGCAAAAGGCAGCACATTTGACTTGCCTTTGATATATGTACACCAAGGTTACGGTGAATGCCAGAACATTCAATGCATATAAGAATACCAAGATTTAAAGAAGCCCACTCTGGTTCTGGAGAACCACAATCAGCACATTTATCGTTCCCAGGTATCCTTTTCAGTACTTCAACTGGTTTCACTGTTTTCATGCTGGGGAGGTGTGATGCACTTTTGGATTGGCGTATGGAACTCCTAGCAATGAAATCCCTCCCGGATGTGCACTCCTCCATCTTCCTTTGACCATGACTGGTGGGACTTCCTATAGACCTACTTTTCATAGTGGGACTCACGGAGAAATGCTACAACATGAACCAGTATCATTAGGAAGTGACAAAAACTGGAACTGGAGTAACAACATTAACGTTAACACTTAATATTTTACCCTTTCAGGTGTCTGGGAACTCAACAAAGAGGTAATAACTCCTGTTATTTTTTCTATCCAGTCCATTTGTTCTGCTGCGCTCTCTGCCTGGATGTCCAAAAGACAACTTTACTAAAAACTGTTAATGACATAATGTGTTGAAAACAAGTTCTCTCAATGCAGCTCTTGCTTAGTTCACCTGCAAAGTATAACTCTTTGTAGGTGAAATTATTCTGAAGCAAAATCTCAGATCCGATTGCTCTGCATCCGCTTTTATTGTTGATGTCAGTAGGTTCACTGTACGACGTGCAACAGGTTTTTCATCATGTACACCTCCATGATAATGAGAAGAAAGCCAACTACTCCGGTGCGCTGCTCCTGGTTCTGTGGAAAAACTTCTATGTGGAGAGAGTGGATTGGCAGATCCCTGAAACTGCACCATCCGCTTTTGAGTGAGCATAAATAGTAGCCAGAAGAACGTTCTAAAAGACCAGTTTATCTGATAACTTACAGAGGACCTGCTCTTTTGTGTTCGATAATAGTACAGAATTCCTCGGCTATCTAGAACAAAGAATCTTCTCTTCCAGTCACCTCTTAAATTAGAGGAACGCTTTGAGAGATACCCTTGTTTTATAGTTTGTACCTAAACTATTGAAATCTTAGCTATAGAAATGGTAATTGGAAGAGCTTTTGGAAGAAATAATTAGAATCTCAAAAACATCAGAGAAAATTATTTGCCTATGATTGCAGCCTCAAAGCGTGTACCTTTCCTTCTGAAGTAGACTGCATTACTGCCTCTATCAATTTTTGAGAACTTCTGGAAGAATGTTGTATGACATCAGCATTTGAAGAACTGTGAGGACCATTGAATGACCGCCTGCTTTCTTGATCGACTTCTCTCCTATACTCTTGCATTTTTCCATTGAGAACTGCCTGCTCATGTGTGGAGCTTTCTCTAGACCTTTGTGCATAGGCCAAGACCTAGAATAACCACAGACCTTGTAACCCATTAAGAAAGGAGAGAAGTAACTGAAAGGTGCCATAAACATGACGTCAGTTTGTCATTGAGGTAAACTTCCTCAATGTTGTATACTACCAAATCCACTGTGAATAACAAACGCACAAAAAGAATAAGGAAAAAGAAGGATTCACCAGCAGAACATTCAGTTTAGGTCAGTCAAGAAAGAACTTTACCATAGAAACAGAAAGAGAAGCTGAAAATTTTAACAATCGTGTTAGCTCTTGATAATTAAGAAGTCAAAACTGCTCCAGTGCCTATCTAGCAATGTTGGGGTTGACAATGGAGTAGGTAGCCATCCCCATGACTCTGATAACTGAAAAAGTACCCCAACTTACCATTTTTCGGTTTACCCCCTTCAACATCCTAAATCTATTGAATTGGCTAATACTCAATGGTCCAAACACAACCCAAAAATCAATGACTAGTGCACAGGCACTAATATTAGACTGCAAAGCTCGAAAAACCCTGGATTAATGAGCATTGGCACAACAAAAATGGTCCGCCCAAAACCACTGAAAATGCAGATTGCAAACTAGAGTGAGGCTAAACACACCAGTATGTCGAAACATAGATCTTAGCCATAACAAAATGAGGACAAAATTCGGGCCTGAAGTAATTTTGGGTCTCATTCTTTAAGTTGGCCCAATCTTTTTTTTTAAAATACATGTAGTTAGCCTATCCTTTGCAAATTAATGGACATCAAATATTTTCAATCGCTAGCTTTAGGCGTACTCTTAAATCTACTATCGTGATTGTGTACTCGTCCACGTGACATGGTTATGATTTCTAAAAATAAATCAAGGTATGCATTCACGCAACTTGGGGCAAGCTTTTTCCTAAATAATAAAGCATTAGGAATTGTGGACACGTACGCGTGACATGATTTTGACGCACCAAACAAATGGGTACACGTGCGCGTGACCTGTTTTAAGATAATTTCTTAATTAAAAGAGGTAAAGCACATAGGTTCTTAAATAAGTAATTAGACAATTTGATTAAG